>NW_020825546.1:0-107713 GCF_003286085.1 Drosophila persimilis
ATTTGTGCTGTTTTCCAATTTATGGAACGCCACGTAACACAAAAATTGATTATATTGGTGGTAATCGAATTCTATAGCTGTTTTTCTGTTGGCTGATAACCTGAATATGTCAGATTTGCCAAGTTATACTTATTGTAGGAGATGCTACCCTAAGTGTATGCCTGATGCCAAATTTTTATTGAAGATCGTGACTGCCACACGAAGACGTCTTTAAGTTCCAAATTGACACGTCAGTTATGGGTCTCCGAGCGACAGAACGGAACATATTATCGGTGACATCAAAGCTGTTTGACCCCCTTGGCTTGTTAAGTCCTTTAGTAATTAAGAAAGATCCTACTGCAGGAGCTTTGGTTTAACAAGCTAGATTGGGATGAGTCAATTCCAATGAACTTGGAAACACATGGAACTTATTAAAAGAATCGGTCAGTTTGAGAAGATTACCATACCTCGATTTGTGCATACTGACCCCATGTCACCGATTCAAGTACATGCCTTTGCCGACGCATCCATGAGAGCTTATGGAGCCTGCGTCTATATCCGTAGAGACTGCAAAGGTTTCAAGGTCTCCTTGTTGACTGCAAAGTCGAAAGTAGCGCCACTCAAGACGAAAACGCTCCCAAGGCTTGAGTTATGTGCCGCTCACCTTCTAGCAGACCTTTGTCACCGAATCAAATCACTGCTCAAGGTTCCAATTGAGAAATGATATTCTGGTCAGATTCAGAAGTTACTCTTCATTGGATCAGATCCCACCCTTTGTCGTTGTCAACATTCGTTGCGAACCGAGTAGCGGAGATTCAAGTGGTCAAGTGAAGCTACGTGGCGGCATGTGCCAACAAAACAGAACCCAGCAACATAGTTTCGAGAGGTTGTGACGTAGAGGAAATCGTGCAGTCGATCTGGTTTGGTGGACCAGAGTTCTTAAAGTTGGAAGAAGGGAGCTGGCCCAGAAATCCACACTTCGAGCTTTCCGAAGAACAGCTACAGATGGAAAGTCGGAAGAAATCGTAGACTGACCGTCGCGGCCAAGCCAAATTATTTAGTGGATGTAATCGAGGGATACTCGTCACACCTCAACTGCTAAGAGTGTTCGTTTTCGTGTTCCGCTTCATCCGAAAATGCAAAGACAAAAGTCTCAACTTTGGAAAAATTCCGCCATCCGTAGAATACGACGAGGCGTTTCTAAAAATAGTCGAAATAACACAGAAAATGAGTCTCAAGAAGATATTGAAAGGGTTCGTAAAGGCACCAAGTTAGGCCCCAGTCTTCAGCGCTTGAATCCCTTCATCCATGAAGAGGCTGGGACATGGTGCTCTTTTTCGTTGTTGCGAGTTGGGGGGCGACTAGTTAACGCTCCTATGTCATATAATGCCAAGTTTCCCTTTTATTGACAAAACGCTCGCAGTTTGTGCAGACATACGTTCGCTATCTGCATCAAACGAATTTTCATGCCGGCCCACGAGCACTCGTGAGTATCCTTAGACAGCGCATTTGGATAGTGAATGCTCAGGCGGTCTGCAGGGCGACAGTTAGGTCGTGTATTCGTTGCTTTAAATGCAGCACCGCTACTCCAGACCCAAATGATGGGCAACTTACCTGCAGACCGGTTCCGTGCTCTCCGCCCATTTTCAGTAGGTGGCGTTGATTTTTTGTGGCCCAGTCTATACGACTCTGAAAATTCGTGGAAGGCCCCCTTATAAGTCCTACATAGCGTTATTTGTCTGTTTTGCGTCCAAGGCGGTTAATTAGAAATTGTCTCCGATTTGACGACTAATTCCTTCTTGTTGGCATTCCAAAGGTTCGTCGGTCGTCGAGGATGTCCGCAAACGCGTGAACTGCGACAACGCGACAAATTTCGTCGGAGCAAGTCGCCACTTCAGCGAACTGCGGAGGATGATAGAGGCGGAAGCGGACGCGATAACGCGAATTGCGTCAAGAAGCGGGTGCGAGTTTGCTTTCATACCGCCTCGAGTACCGCACAAGGCCGGTGTGAAGTCTGCCAAGGGCCTACTCCTACGGGCAGTCGGAAGCGCTCTCCTCACCGCAGAGGAGCTGGAGATCGTGCTGTTCGTGATCGAGGCGGTACTCAATTCGCGCCCGCTAGCACCCCTAAGCCCAGACCCAAGCGACGGAGACGCGCTGACTCCCGGGCACCTGCTGACAGGCGGGCCGCTCATCGCACCCCCAACACCCAGGACCCCGGACCATGAGGGTCTGAGCTGCTTAAAGCGGTGGCGGCTTGTCTCGTCAGCCAGGCAAATGTTCTGGCAGCGATGGTCCCGGGAGTATGTGCTGGGATTGAAAATAAGATGCAAGTTGGCACCAGGAGGAACCAAACATAAAGGAAGGCGACCTCGTAATCGTCGCCGAGGACAACATGCACCCTCAACAGTGGCTCCTCGGAAGGGTGGTCGGAACAACCGCCGGGCAGGACGGAAGGGTCAGAGTTGTCGACATAACGATGAGCAGCGGAGCCACGTTCAGGAGGCCAATCCACAAGTTGGCGCTTCTGCCACTGGTTTGAAGCCTTCCAGGCCTTCAACGGGGCCGGTGTAGATGGTTGATCAGCTATTATCTGTGGTAATACGAAATCTTCAATTCTTTGCGTAAAACCATTGTGAAGGGATTTTATGAGCACATTTACTCGTGCTCTGCTGGTCTTTGATTGACCTCCAATTCCTTCGATCCGTAGTGTTGTGTCTTTTAGTTTGAGTGACAACATTGATGCCATTCGTTCAGAGATCAAGTTTATCTGTGATCCTGAATCTAGCAGTGCTCTGAAATTAGCAACCTGCCCGTTGTTGGCTTCTACTGCCACCTTTGCTGTGGCCAGAAGATTGTAACTATTGTTACTTGCTGCACCAACCGTCGGGCCTCTTTATTCTGTAGCTGCGCCTGATGCTGTTTCCAAATGTAGCATCGTGTTGTGTTTCTTGTCACACTTGAAGCAGTTTCGACCAGGGCATGCGTTTGTTTTGTGATTTGTTCTAAAACAATTAACGCACATATTTTGTTTTTATACCCAATTTAGTCGTTCTGATGGAGATTTGTAGCGAAATTCTTTGCATCCGTAGAGCCAATGGCTTGCTTTTTTGCAGAATGTGCATAAGGGTGCTCGCGTTCTCCCTGTGTTTGCTGATGCACATGTCGTGCCTTTTGGCTCTCTCCTTGATGCTGGTGGCTTCTTACTGGTTCCTAAAACCCGAATTTTTTGCTCCAAGAACTGAAGCATCGTATCCAGCGCCTGAATGTTCTTTGAGCTTCCCAATGATTGCTCATACAAGGCCTTATTTGTTACATCCAGTTTGTTTCTGATAATGGCAATCAATATCGGATCCCATGTAGATATATTGATGCCCAATCACTTTAGTGATGCAAGGGATTCTATGGTTGTTATATACAACTCTTTTAATGACTTGGGATCGTCATTAATTGTTTGGTGATTGAGGAAGCGGTTCAGTACCGTGTTCGAAACATCTCTGGGATTGTTGTATGCGTCAACTAGTATTTCCCAAGCGGCTTCATAATTTTCTTCCTTTAGATCGATATGTCGAATCAATCTTTCTGCCTCGCCGGTAACGGTGGTTTTAACCGTAGGCATGTTGGTCGCATGCACCATGCATGAGAAAAGATCGAAGAACTGGGTCCATTTTAATAGATCCCTATCAAACTTTGGGATGCTGATGCGTGGAAGATGCACGTTATCCGTGTTTGGTGTGGCTGATTTTGCGAATGCTCTTTGGACCTTACTTTCCAGTGTTAGGTAGGATTCCATGTCATATCCTCCTTCCACTGGGTCCTCATATTCCTCATGAATTGTGAAGTGGACTTCCTGCGCTTGAGACCATAGTGATTTTATCAAATCACTTGATGTGCGTCCTTCCGCCTCTGAAAGTTGTTCCAGATTGCGTTTAACGGACTCTACTATGGACTTTTGTCGGCGAATAGTGAAAGCAGTTTGCTGTAATCCTTCGAGGGCTGCTGGATCAGACCGCTTTCTTTGGGATCTACTGGAGGATACTCATGCTTTTCTTTAAAGACGATTTGACGTTCCCCACGAGCACTAGACGTCTGTGATAGCTTATCCATGCATTCGGTAAAGATCGTAATGTGTTGCTTACATGTTGTACGTAAGTCTTCACGGAATTTTACGTATTCATCCGTTTTGTCTGTATCGCGTAGTTTGGAGTCGTTTTTGTTGAAGCGATTCCACGCATTTTCGAGTGCTGATATTTTGGCTTGAAAATAAGAGTCCGTTTGCTTTCGTTCTTGGGAATCTTTTTTAAAGTTCCGAATGCGCCTCGATATTTCCTCACCAATCTCTTGCTGCACATCCATTGCCATTGTAGCGGCAGCTTGCTTTGAAGCTGGATACGCTCCGAATCGCAACCGTTGTTGGTCAGAAAGGTAATAGTACAGGTGATGTGTTGAATGGAGGGATTTGTGCTGTTTCCAATTTATGGAACGCACGTAACAACAAAAATTGATTACCTTGGTGGTAATCGAATTCTATAGCTGTTTTTCTGTTGGCTGATAACCTGAATATGTCAGATTTGCCAAAGTGATACTTATTGGTAGGAGATGCTACCCTAAGTGTATGGCCTGATGCCAAATTTTTATTGAAGATCGTGACTGCCACACGAAGACGTCTTTAAGTTCCAAATTGACACGTCAGTTATGGGTCTCCGAGAACGGAAGGGACAGAACGGAACATATTATCGGTGACATCAAAGCTGTTTGACCCCCTTGGCTTGTTAAGTCCTTTAGTAATTAAGGGAAAGATCCTACTGCAGGAGCTTTGGTTTAACAAGCTAGATTGGGATGAGTCAATTCCAATGAACTTGGAAACAGCATGGAACTTATTAAAAGAATCCTTGGGTCAGTTTGAGAAGATTACCATACCTCGATTTGTGCATACTGACCCCATGTCACCGATTCAAGTACATGCCTTTGCCGACGCATCCATGAGAGCTTATGGAGCCTGCGTCTATATCCGTAGAAAGACTGCAAAAGGTTTCAAGGTCTCCTTGTTGACTGCAAAGTCGAAAGTAGCGCCACTCAAGACGAAAACGCTCCCAAGGCTTGAGTTATGTGCCGCTCACCTTCTAGCAGACCTTTGTTACCGAATCAAATCACTGCTCAAGGTTCCAATTGAGAAAATGATATTCTGGTCAGATTCAGAAGTTACTCTTCATTGGATCAGATCCCACCCTTTGTCGTTGTCAACATTCGTTGCGAACCGAGTAGCGGAGATTCAAGAGTGGTCAAGTGAAGCTACGTGGCGGCATGTGCCAACAAAACAGAACCCAGCAGACATAGTTTCGAGAGGTTGTGACGTAGAGGAAATCGTGCAGTCGATCTGGTTTGGTGGACCAGAGTTCTTAAAGTTGGAAGAAGGGAGCTGGCCCAGAAATCCACACTTCGAGCTTTCCGAAGAACAGCTACAGATGGAAAGTCGGAAGAAATCGGTAAGACTGACCGTCGCGGCCAAGCCAAATTATTTAGTGGATGTAATCGAGGGATACTCGTCACACCTCAAACGGCTAAGAGTGTTCGTTTTCGTGTTCCGCTTCATCCGAAAATGCAAAGACAAAAGTCTCAACTTTGGAAAAATTCCGCCATCCGTAGAATACGACGAGGCGTTTCTAAAAATAGTCGAAATAACCCAGAAAAATGAGTCTCAAGAAGATATTGAAAGGGTTCGTAAAGGCACCAAGTTAGGCCCCAGTCTTCAGCGCTTGAATCCCTTCATCCATGAAGAGGCTGGGACATGGTGCTCTTTTTCGTTGTTGCGAGTTGGGGGGCGACTAGTTAACGCTCCTATGTCATATAATGCCAAGTTTCACTTTTTATTGACAAAACGCTCGCAGTTTGTGCAGACATACGTTCGCTATCTGCATCAAACGAATTTTCATGCCGGCCCACGAGCACTCGTGAGTATCCTTAGACAGCGCATTTGGATAGTGAATGCTCAGGCGGTCTGCAGGGCGACAGTTAGGTCGTGTATTCGTTGCTTTAAATGCAAGCCGCTACTCCAGACCCAAATGATGGGCAACTTACCTGCAGACCGGCTCCGTGCTCTCCGCCCATTTTCAGTAGGTGGCGTTGATTTTTGTGGCCCAGTCTATACGACTCTGAAAATTCGTGGAAGGCCCCCTTATAAGTCCTACATAGCGTTATTTGTCTGTTTTGCGTCCAAGGCGGTTAATTTAGAAATTGTCTCCGATTTGACGACTAATTCCTTCTTGTTGGCATTCCAAAGGTTCGTCGGTCGTCGAGGATGTCCGCAACGCGTGAACTGCGACAACGCGACAAATTTCGTCGGAGCAAGTCGCCACTTCAGCGAACTGCGGAGGAAGATAGAGGCGGAAGCGGACGCGATACGCGAATTTGAGTCAAGAAGCGGGTACAAGTTTGCTTTCATACCGCCTCGAGTACCGCACAAGGCCGGTGTGAAGTCTGCCAAGGGCCTACTCCTACGGGCAGTCGGAAGCGCTCTCCTCACCGCAGAGGAGCTGGAGATCGTGCTGTTCGTGATCGAGGCGGTACTCAACTCGCGCCCGCTAGCACCCCTAAGCCCAGACCCAAGCGACGGAGACGCGCTGACTCCCGGGCACCTGCTGACAGGCGGGCCGCTCATCGCACCCTCAACACCCAGGACCCCGGACCAGGAGGTTCTGAGCTGCTTAAAGCGATGGCGGCTTGTCTCGTCAGCCAGGCAAGTGTTCTGGCAGCGATGGTCCCGAGAGTATGTGCTGGGATTGAAAATAAGATGCAAGTGGCACCAGGAGGAACCAAACATAAAGGAAGGCGACCTCGTAATCGTCGCCGAGGACAACATGCACCCTCAACAGTGGCTCCTCGGAAGGGTGGTCGGAACAACCGCCGGGCAGGACGGAAGGGTCAGAGTGGTCGACCTAAGGACGAGCAGCGGAGCCACGTTCAGGAGGCCAATCCACAAGTTGGCGCTTCTGCCACTGGTTTGAAGCCTTCCAGGCCTTCAACGGGGCCGGTGTAGCTGGTTGATCAGCTATTATCTGTGGTAATACGTAAGCTTCAATTCTTTGCGTAAAACCATTGTGAAGGGATTTCATGAGCACATTTACTCGTGCTCTGCTGGTCTTTGATTGACCTCCAATTCCTTCGATCCGTAGTGTTGTGTCTTTTAGTTTGAGTGACAACACTGATGGCATTCGTTCAGAGATCAAGTTTATCTGTGATCCTGAATCTAGCAGTGCTCTGAAATTAGCAACCTGCCCGTTGTTGGCTTCTACTGCCACCTTTGCTGTGGCGAGAAGATTGTAACTATTGTTACTTGCTGCACCAACCGTCGGGCCTCTTTATTCTGTAGCTGCGCCTGATGCTGTTTCCAAATGTAGCATCGTGTTGTGCTTCTTGTCACACTTGAAGCAGTTTCGACCAGGGCATGCGTTTGTTTTGTGATTTGTTCTAAAACAATTAACACACATTTTTTGTTTTTATACCCAATTTAGTCGTTCTGATGGAGATTTGGAGCGAAACTCTTCGCATCCGTAGAGCCAATGGCTTGCTTTTTTGCAGAATGTGCATAAGGGTGCTCGCGTTCTCCCTGTGTTTGCTGATGCACATGTCGTGCCTTTTGGCTCTCTCCTTGATGCTGGTGGCTTCTTACTGGTTCCTAGAACCCGAAGAACTCCAAGAACTGAAGCATCGTATCCAGCGCCTGAATGTTCTTTGAGCTTCCCAATGATTGCTCATACAAGGCCTTATTTGTTACATCCAGTTTGTTTCTGATAATGGCAATCAATATCGGATCCCATGTAGATATATTGATGCCCAATCCCTTTAGTGATGCAAGGGATTCTATGGTTGTTATATAAAACTCTTTTAATGACTTGGGATCGTCATTAATTGTTTAGTGATTGAGGAAGCGGTTCAGTACCGTGTTCGAAACATCTCTGGGATTGTTGTATGCGTCAACTAGTATTTCCCAAGCGGCTTCATAATTTTCTTCCTTTAGATCGATATGTCGAATCAATCTTTCTGCCTCGCCGGTAACGGTGGATTTAAGATACCACATCTTTTTCACCGTAGGCATGTTGGTCTCATGCACCATGCATGAGAGAAGATCGAAGAACTGGGTCCATTTTAATAGATCGCCATCAAACTTTATGATGCTGATGCGTGAAAGATGCACGTTATCCGTGTTTGGTGTGGCTGATTTTGCCAATGCTCTTTGGACCTTACTTTCCAGTGTTAGGTAGGATTCATTGTCATATCCTCCTTCCACTGGGTCCTCATATTCCTCATGAATTGTGAAGTGGACTTCCTGCGCTTGAGTCCATAGTGATTTTATCAAATCACTTGATGTGCGTCCTTCCGCCTCTGAAAGTTGTTCCAGATTGCGTTTAACGGACTCTACTATGGACTTTTGTCGGCGACATAGTGAAAGCAGTTTGCTGTAATCCTTCAAGGGCTGCTGGATCAGACCGCTTTCTTTGGGATCTACTGGAGGATACTCATGCTTTTCTTTAAAGACGATTTGACGTTCCCCACGAGCACTAGACGTCTGTGATAGCTTAACCATGCATTCGGTAAAGATCGTAATGTGTTGCTTACATGTTGTACGTAAGTCCTCACGGAATTTTACGTATTCATCCGTTTTGTCTGTATCGCGAAGTTTGGAGTCGTTTTTGTTGAAGCGATTCCACGCATTTTCGAGTGCTGATATTTTGGCTTGAAAATAAGAGGCCGTTTGCTTTCGTTCTTGGGAATCTTTTTATACCCGATACTCAAAATGAGTATTGGGGTATATTAGATTTGTGGTAAAAGTGGATGTGTGTAACGTCCAGAAGGAATCGTTTCCGACCCCATAAAGTATATATTCTTGATCAGCATCAATAGCCGAGTCTATTGAGCCATGTCTGTCTGTCCGTCTGTCCGTCCGTCCGTCTGTCCGTCCGTCCGTCCCCTTCAGCGCCTAATGCTCAAAGACTATAAGAGCTAGAGCAACGATGTTTTGGATCCAGACTTCTGTGATATGTCACTGCTCCAAAAATATTTCAAAACTTTGCCCCACCCACTTCCGCCCCCACAAAGGGCGAAAATCTGTGGCATCCACAATTTCGACGATACGAGAAAACCAAAAACGCAGAATCGTAGATAATGATCATATCTATCAGGTTGCTGAATCTGGATCAGATCAGATCATTTTTATAGCCAAAAGGAACAAATCAATTTGCAGTGGCTACGCAGCGACCGACGTCACGCTCAGACTGATTTTCTGTCTCCCTCGCACGCACTCTTTGTCGTGTCGTTTATTATTAGCGGCGTTTGCCGGAGGAGAGCCAAACTGACTAAGTATCGGGTATAACTGTAGAGTTGCGGTGTCCGCAGCAACTCACAACGTTCCCCCTCGTTTAATGTTCCGAATGCGCCTCGATATTTCCTCCCCAATCTCTTGCTGCACATCTATTGCCATTGTAGCGGCAGCTTCTGCCTCCATATGTGTATCCATTCTATCTGTTTGCACTTATTACTTTTTGACCCGTTGGGAGTGTTTTATTTGCTTTGAAGCTGGATACGCTCCGAATCGCAACCGTTGTTGGTCAGAAAGGTAATAGTACAGGTGATGTTGTGCTGTTTCCAATTTATGGAACGCACGTAACAACAAAAATTGATTACCTTGGTGGTAATCGAATTCTATAGCTGTTTTTCTGTTGGCTGATAACCTGAATATTTCAGATTTGCCAAAGTGATACTTATTGGTAGGAGATGCTACCCTAAGTGTATGGCCTGATGCCAAATTTTTATTGAAGATCGTGACTGCCACACGAAGACGTCTTTAAGTTCCAAATTGACACGTCAGTTATGGGTCTCCGAGCGACAGAACGGAACATATTATCGGTGACATCAAAGCTGTTTGACCCCCTTGGCTTGTTAAGTCCTTTAGTAATTAAGGGAAAGATCCTACTGCAGGAGCTTTGGTTTAACAAGCTAGATTGGGATGAGTCAATTCCAATGAACTTGGAAACAGCATGGAACTTATTAAAAGAATCCTTGGGTCAGTTTGAGAAGATTACCATACCTCGATTTGTGCATACTGACCCCATGTCACCGATTCAAGTACATGCCTTTGCCGCATCCATGAGAGCTTATGGAGCCTGCGTCTATATCCGTAGAAAGACTGCAAAAGGTTTCAAGGTCTCCTTGTTGACTGCAAAGTCGAAAGTAGCGCCACTCAAGACGAAAACGCTCCCAAGGCTTGAGTTATGTGCCGCTCACCTTCTAGCAGACCTTTGTCACCGAATCAAATCACTTCTCAAGGTTCCAATTGAGAAAATGATATTCTGGTCAGATTCAGAAGTTACTCTTCATTGGATCAGATCCCACCCTTTGTCGTTGTCAACATTCGTTGCGAACCGAGTAGCGGAGATTCAAGAGTGGTCAAGTGAAGCTACGTGGCGGCATGTGCCAACAAAACAGAACCCAGCAGACATAGTTTCGAGAGGTTGTGACGTAGAGGAAATCGTGCAGTCGATCTGGTTTGGTGGACCAGAGTTCTTAAAGTTGGAAGAAGGGAGCTGGCCCAGAAATCCACACTTCGAGCTTTCCGAAGAACAGCTACAGATGGAAAGTCGGAAGAAATCGGTAGGACTGACCGTCGCGGCCAAGCCAAATTATTTAGTGGATGTAATCGAGGGATACTCGTCACACCTCAAACTGCTAAGAGTGTTCGTTTTCGTGTTCCGCTTCATCCGAAAATGCAAAGACAAAAGTCTCAACTTTGGAAAAATTACGCCATCCGTAGAATACGACGAGGCGTTTCTAAAAATAGTCGAAATAACACAGAAAAATGAGTCTCAAGAAGATATTGAAAGGTTTCGTAAAGGCACCAAGTTAGGCCCCAGTCTTCAGCGCTTGAATCCCTTCATCCATGAAGAGGCTGGGACATGGTGCTCTTTTTCGTTGTTGCGAGTTGGGGGGCGACTAGTTAACGCTCCTATGTCATATAATGCCAAGTTTCCCTTTTTATTGACAAAACGCTCGCAGTTTGTGCAGACATACGTTCGCTATCTGCATCAAACGAATTTTCATGCCGGCCCACACGCACTCGTGAGTATCCTTAGACAGCGCATTTGGATAGTGAATGCTCAGGCGGTCTGCAGGGCGACAGTTAGGTCGTGTATTCGTTGCTTTAAATGCAAGCCGCTACTCCAGACCCAAATGATGGGCAACTTACCTGCAGACCGGCTCCTTGCTCTCCGCCCATTTTCAGTAGGTGGCGTTGATTTTTGTGGCCCAGTCTATACGACTCTGAAAATTCGTGGAAGGCCCCCTTATAAGTCCTACATAGCGTTATTTGTCTGTTTTGCGTCCAAGGCGGTTAATTTAGAAATTGTCTCCGATTTGACGACTAATTCCTTCTTGTTGGCATTCCAAAGGTTCGTCGGTCGTCGAGGATGTCCGCAACGCGTGAACTGCGACAACGCGACAAATTTCGTCGGAGCAAGTCGCCACTTCAGCGAACTGCGGAGGATGATAGAGGCGGAAGCGGACGCGATACGCGAATTTGCGTCAAGAAGCGGGTGCGAGTTTGCTTTCATACCGCCTCGAGTACCGCACAAGGCCGGTGTGAAGTCTGCCAAGGGCCTACTCCTACGGGCAGTCGGAAGCGCTCTCCTCACCGCAGAGGAGCTGGAGATCGTGCTGTTCGTGATCGAGGCCGTACTCAATTCGCGCCCGCTAGCACCCCTAAGCCCAGACCCAAGCGACGGAGACGCGCTGACTCCCGGGCACCTGCTGACAGGCGGGCCGCTCATCGCACCCCCAACACCCAGGACCCCGGACCATGAGGGTCTGAGCTGCTTAAAGCGGTGGCGGCTTGTCTCGTCAGCCAGGCAAATGTTCTGGCAGCGATGGTCCCGGGAGTATGTGCTGGGATTGAAAATAAGATGCAAGTGGCACCAGGAGGAACCAAACATAAAGGAAGGCGACCTCGTAATCGTCGCCGAGGACAACATGCACCCTCAACAGTGGCTCCTCGGAAGGGTGGTCGGAACAACCGCCGGGCAGGACGGAAGGGTCAGAGTGGTCGACATAACGATGAGCAGCGGAGCCACGTTCAGGAGGCCAATCCACAAGTTGGCGCTTCTGCCACTGGTTTGAAGCCTTCCAGGCCTTCAACGGGGCCGGTGTAGCTGGTTGATCAGCTATTATCTGTGGTAATACGAAATCTTCAATTCTTTGCGTAAAACCATTGTGAAGGGATTTTATGAGCACATTTACTCGTGCTCTGCTGGTCTTTGATTGACCTCCAATTCCTTCGATCCGTAGTGTTGTGTCTTTTAGTTTGAGTGACAACATTGATGCCATTCGTTCAGAGATCAAGTTTATCTGTGATCCTGAATCTAGCAGTGCTCTGAAATTAGCAACCTGCCCGTTGTTGGCTTCTACTGCCACCTTTGCTGTGGCCAGAAGATTGTAACTATTGTTACTTGCTGCACCAACCGTCGGGCCTCTTTATTCTGTAGCTGCGCCTGATGCTGTTTCCAAATGTAGCATCGTGTTGTGCTTCTTGTCACACTTGAAGCAGTTTCGACCAGGGCATGCGTTTGTTTTGTGATTTGTTCTAAAACAATTAACGCACATTTTTTGTTTTTATACCCAATTTAGTCGTTCTGATGGAGATTTGTAGCGAAATTCTTTGCATCCGTACAGCCAATGGCTTGCTTTTTTGCAGAATGTGCATAAGGGTGCTCGCGTTCTCCCTGTGTTTGCTGATGCACATGTCGTGCCTTTTGGCTCTCTCCTTGATGCTGGTGGCTTCTTACTGGTTCCTAAAACCCGAATTTTTTGCTCCAAGAACTGAAGCATCGTATCCAGCGCCTGAATGTTCTTTGAGCTTCCCAATGATTGCTCATACAAGGCCTTATTTGTTACATCCAGTTTGTTTCTGATAATGGCAATCAATATCGGATCCCATGTAGATATATTGATGCCCAATCACTTTAGTGATGCAAGGGATTCTATGGTTGTTATATACAACTCTTTTAATGACTTGGGATCGTCATTAATTGTTTGGTGATTGAGGAAGCGGTTCAGTACCGTGTTCGAAACATCTCTGGGATTGTTGTATGCGTCAACTAGTATTTCCCAAGCGGCTTCATAATTTTCTTCCTTTAGATCGATATGTCGAATCAATCTTTCTGCCTCGCCGGTAACGGTGGTTTTAACCGTAGGCATGTTGGTCTCATGCACCATGCATGAGAAAAGATCGAAGAACTGGGTCCATTTTAATAGATCCCTATCAAACTTTGGTATGCTGATGCGTGGAAGATGCACGTTATCCGTGTTTGGTGTGGCTGATTTTGCCAATGCTCTTTGGACCTTACTTTCCAGTGTTAGGTAGGATTCCATGTCATATCCTCCTTCCACTGGGTCCTCATATTCCTCATGAATTGTGAAGTGGACTTCCTGCGCTTGAGACCATAGTGATTTTATCAAATCACTTGATGTGCGTCCTTCCGCCTCTGAAAGTTGTTCCAGATTGCGTTTAACGGACTCTACTATGGACTTTTGTCGGCGAATAGTGAAAGCAGTTTGCTGTAATCCTTCGAGGGCTGCTGGATCAGACCGCTTTCTTTGGGATCTACTGGAGGATACTCATGCTTTTCTTTAAAGACGATTTGACGTTCCACACGAGCACTAGACGTCTCTGATAGCTTATCCATGCATTCGGTAAAGATCGTAATGTGTTCCTTACATGTTGTACCAAAAACGCAGAATCGTAGAGAATGACCATATCTTTTAGACTGCAGAATCTGAATTGGATCGTATTATTTTTATAGCCAGCATCAAGAAAACAATTTAATTTTTTCTCGCCCTGTCTCTCTCTAACACACACGTAGCATAGGCGGCTTTGCTTAGAGTAAAACATTAGCGCCTAGATCTCAGAGACTATAAAAGCTAGAGCAACCAAATTTGGTATCCACACTCCTAATATATCGGACCGAGACGAGTTTGTTTCAAAATTTCGCCACACCGCCTTCCGCCCCCGCAAAGGATGCAAATCTGGGGATATTCACAAATCTCAGGGACTATTAAGGCTAGAGTAACCAAATTGGTGGTGCTCTCAGGTTTGAGTACACAATGATGTGGAATGAAGTAGTGCCTTTTGGGAACTTTTGATGCTGGCACAATCTTCATATGTCCTAGTCCTTCATACTCTTCCATGAAGTCCACATAACTCTTCCAAGTTTTTGTTGAGCTTCGCCGCTCCAACGCTAGGAATCTTTTTGTTGCGGTTTCCAACGACTCCCCCAGGGCTGAAGGGTGTTCGGAAAATGGGAGCTTTACAATAAAACGGCCGTCTGAAGCTCTCTGAAGATTTTCTATAAAATGAGCTTCACACCGTGCTTCCACTGGAGTGCGTGGTTTGTCTTCCGTCTCTCGTTTGTCCAGAGTCCAGAATCTTTCCATTAGCTCGTTTACTCCCGTGGCACAAATGGGTGAGGAATTGTGAGCAGATTTGACTTTTCCTGCCACAATCCATCCCAGTTTCGTGTTTTGTATCAACGGGTTTCCTGTCCTTAGCTGCTGTTGATCTGGTAGCAGCAGCGAGTAGTAATGCTCGGCTCCGATTAGCATGTCGATTTTTCCTGGCTTATGGAAATTTGGATCTGCCAGTGAGATCTTGCTTGGTACGTTTAAGCTATCTGAATCGAGTGCCTGAGCGGGTTGATCAGCTATTATCTGTGGTAATACGAAAGCTTCAATTCTTTGCGTAAAACCATTGTGAAGGGATTTCATGAGCACATTTACTCGTGCTCTGCTGGTCTTTGATTGACCTCCAATTCCTTCGATCCGTAGTGTTGTGTCTTTTAGTTTGAGTGACAACACTGATGGCATTCGTTCAGAGATCAAGTTTATCTGTGATCCTGAATCTAGCAGTGCTCTGAAATTAGCAACCTGCCCGTTGTTGGCTTCTACTGCCACCTTTGCTGTGGCGAGAAGATTGTAACTATTGTTACTTGCTGCACCAACCGTCGGGCCTCTTTATTCTGTAGTTGCGCCTGATGCTGTTTCCAAATGTAGCATCGTGTTGTGCTTCTTGTCACACTTGAAGCAGTTTCGACCAGGGCATGCGTTTGTTTTGTGATTTGTTCTAAAACAATTAACACACATTTTTTGTTTTTATACCCAATTTAGTCGTTCTGATGGAGATTTGGAGCGAAACTCTTCGCATCCGTAGAGCCAATGGCTTGCTTTTTTGCAGAATGTGCATAAGGGTGCTCGCGTTCTCCCTGTGTTTGCTGATGCACATGTCGTGCCTTTTGGCTCTCTCCTTGATGCTGGTGGCTTCTTACTGGTTCCTAGAACCCGAAGAACTCCAAGAACTGAAGCATCGTATCCAGCGCCTGAATGTTCTTTGAGCTTCCCAATGATTGCTCATACAAGGCCTTATTTGTTACATCCAGTTTGTTTCTGATAATGGCAATCAATATCGGATCCCATGTAGATATATTGATGCCCAATCCCTTTAGTGATGCAAGGGATTCTATGGTTGTTATATAAAACTCTTTTAATGACTTGGGATCGTCATTAATTGTTTAGTGATTGAGGAAGCGGTTCAGTACCGTGTTCGAAACATCTCTGGGATTGTTGTATGCGTCAACTAGTATTTCCCAAGCGGCTTCATAATTTTCTTCCTTTAGATCGATATGTCGAATCAATCTTTCTGCCTCGCCGGTAACGGTGGATTTAAGATACCACATCTTTTTCACCGTAGGCATGTTGGTCTCATGCACCATGCATGAGAGAAGATCGAAGAACTGGGTCCATTTTAATAGATCGCCATCAAACTTTATGATGCTGATGCGTGAAAGATGCACGTTATCCGTGTTTGGTGTGGCTGATTTTGCCAATGCTCTTTGGACCTTACTTTCCAGTGTTAGGTAGGATTCCATGTCATATCCTCCTTCCACTGGGTCCTCATATTCCTCATGAATTGTGAAGTGGACTTCCTGCGCTTGAGTCCATAGTGATTTTATCAAATCACTTGATGTGCGTCCTTCCGCCTCTGAAAGTTGTTCCAGATTGCGTTTAACGGACTCTACTATGGACTTTTGTCGGCGACATAGTGAAAGCAGTTTGCTGTAATCCTTCAAGGGCTGCTGGATCAGACCGCTTTCTTTGGGATCTACTGGAGGATACTCATGCTTTTCTTTAAAGACGATTTGACGTTCCCCACGAGCACTAGACGTCTGTGATAGCTTATCCATGCATTCGGTAAAGATCGTAATGTGTTGCTTACATGTTGTACGTAAGTCTTCACGGAATTTTACGTATTCATCCGTTTTGTCTGTATCGCGAAGTTTGGAGTCGTTTTTGTTGAAGCGATTCCACGCATTTTCGAGTGCTGATATTTTGGCTTGAAAATAAGAAGCCGTTTGCTTTCGTTCTTGGGAATCTTTTTTAATGTTCCGAATGCGCCTCGATATTTCCTCACCAATCTCTTGCTGCACATCCATTGCCATTGTAGCGGCAGCTTCTGCCTCCATATGTGTATCCATTCTATCTGTTTGTACTTATTACTTTTTGACCCGTTGGGAGTGTTTTATTTGCTTTGAAGCTGGATACGCTCCGAATCGCAACCGTTGTTGGTCAGAAAGGTAATAGTACAGGTGATGTGTTGGATGGAGGGATTTGTGCTGTTTCCAATTTATGGAACGCACGTAACAACCAAAATTGATTACCTTGGTGGTAATCGAATTCTATAGCTGTTTTTCTGTTGGCTGATAACCTGAATATTTCAGATTTGCCAAAGTGATACTTATTGGTAGGAGATGCTACCGTAAGTGTATAGATGCCAGTGTATAGTGCCTGATGCCAAATTTTTATTGAAGATTTCCTGTTGACTGCTTCAATCTGATGTCCAGATCGAATCCTTTCACTGTAGCTTGTTAGACAGTTTGAAAGGATGACCAAGGTCGGGGTCACCAAATGTTAATGTGTGTGAGTGTGTGTGTGTGTAGGAAGCTGGGTTGCATACGGTACATAAACCGTCTACAGTTTGGTCGTCGCAACTAGAACTTGAACCAGTTGGACTGCGGAGTGGGTATCCTACGGTGCGCAAGGGAGGATTTGAAGACTCAGCGACAGCCTGTGATGATTGCGATGGAAGATGAGTGACAGGCAGTTATGGTACTGTTTCTGATACTGATTTTTATTGAACAAATGCATCTCCTTATATAGCTAGCAGTGGTACTCTTATTCTATGGGAAGGAACGCACAGGCTCCTTGTGAGTGTATTTTTAGATTGGGTACACTTACTCTGTGCGGGGGTTATATTTCAGTGTATTTAATTAGGTACTTGGCAGCAATAAAGTAGATAGTTTATTGCTTGATCCCTTTTGGTGGGTTCGAGTTTACAAGTGCTATTGTCTATTCTTAGTTGCTAATGTATTTTTCGTGTCGTCATATTCATTTACATGAAATGACATGGACCATTTTATTTATGAGTATTTGTGTATGAGATTGAACTGTATATTCCTAATATTTATTAAATAGATGTCTGTGGCTGAACAATAGTTACAGCATGCATAAGGGTCCACAATGTATTGGATATCCATATTGGCCCTTTGCATTGAAAGGATGTGTTTATTATAAGCATTAACGCAAATCTCAGCAAATGACCTTTTTAGAAAAATGTGTGGTTTCTTTAAACCAGAAGAAATTGCATATTTGTAGTCCTCGTAATTGAGGCTCACTTGTTCGTGCGAAAGAAAGTTCTCAAATATGCTCAAGTGATCCATCATAGCAGAAGATTGATCAGAATTTAGTAGGTCTTGAATTTTCTTAAAATTTCCTTGGTGAAAATCAAGGTTTGGAGTTTCCTCCGGCAGTGGACTCAATATCTCCGTTTGGGGCATTGGAGGGTATGGAATACCGAATCTACAAACTTTTTTTCCACTTTTATTGGCTTTTTTAAGACATGACAAGTCCTTACGCCGATGCTTTTGGTATTCAACATACGGAGCTAATTCAGAGTCTGTGACATCTACTGTAATATGTTTGTTAATGAAGGCTATAAATGTTGAAATTGACTCTGTACTGGTTAAGTCCACTGCTGGGGCATCTTTCAGCCCAAACATGCCGTGAATATGGGGGGAACCTCTTTGTTGGAATTCAACACGCCAATAATATTTTATGACGAAGTTTTCTCCGAAAATGCCCTCCCGATTCCTCATAACTTTTAAAATCTCGCGATACCTATAATCGAAATACCTAGCACAAGTAACTGGATCTGCCCTGATAAGTCGCTCCTTTTTGGTGTAGGGTAGATTCATTGCTTCTTCTTCGCTAATAATCTCCCTATCTACGTTTTTATTGAGAAAAACAAGCAACTCTGGCCACCGCGTTTCAGCAGCAGACAGAGTAATGAAAAAAGTCGGCAGGCCGAACTGACGAATCATGGCCATAACCTTCTTCTTTTCATCCTCCCAGTGAGCCGGAGACGATCGAATATCGCAAAGAACCCTATATCCCTCATCGTGGTTAATAAGCCCCCCTATGAAATTCTCATAAAGAGCGTTAGCTGCCGTTACTGCACTGGAAGTGCTCCGCTTACGTAAGCAGATTGAAATATTATTTCGAATCTTAATGAGTTCTAACTTCTTATAATTGAAGAATAGTTTGTCAGTTCTACAACCTCTCCTATCTACATTTCGAAGCTCTGATCTAACAATGGTTGTAAAACTTTGTGAAGATTGTCTTTTGACGCCTGCATAAATAGTGGGAAAGGATAACTCTTCAAAGTCAATGTCTAGAATCATGTCGAGAGGTCGTTGGCCTTGACCTGGTGCGATTTTAATAATCCTATCATCAAATGGTATGTTGTTTTCAAGCAGAGTTTCCTGACCTCCAGGGTTGAGCTCTTCGGCTTCTACTTCCTCGTCGGGATGGGCTGGATCCGTATCTACATTCCTTTCTCTATTCTGCATACTTTCTAAAAAGGCTGCGTCTGCTTGAGATGCTACGAAAGGAACAATATCGGATGTGAAACCAGAGATCCATTGCTCGTTAACTACAACATTATGCTTTTTATACAAATCTGTGGTAACTAAATAACGAAGTGCTTCAAAAATTTTGGAAGGTCTAATGGTTTCAGCCATGAAAGCATGAAGATACTCTTTTCTGCGTTTGAGGTGGAGCTGAATTACCTGGGCTTCATGGAAAGCTCGTGGAAGCTTCTTCACGATATCGCTTACCGAAATAGGGACGTTTACAACTGCCCCTTTAATGGCATTTTGACCTCGCCCCCCAGGCAATATAGGCTTTATTATCATAAATGGAAGTCGAGGAGAAATCAGTCGTTCCTCTAATGGAGTAAGCCCCTTTAAGCAGTCGGGCAGCATGGGGAAATCTAATTCATTGAAGAAAAGCTTAGGCTTTATACTCTTCTTAATGTTGCTATGACATGTTCTGCAGAATTTTAATGTTGGGCAATCAGAAGGGAATTCTAAAAGGCTTTCAAGAGCGAAAATTTCACTTTCTAAAAGGACGCGAGGAATCTTACAAATTTGTTTGGGGAACCACAGGCCTTTGCAAGAAAGGCAACCCTGATCAGGACCCAGCTTTACATTCCTGTTATAAACTACTTTCAGAGCTTCTAGGCCACTAAGCCTGATTCTGGGTTCTATCTGAGCCCTATCTTCCTGGGAGATATTTGCTCGTTCCTGCTGCATTCGGGAGGCGTTTCTTAAATTTTTCTCAACTCTATTGCTGCTATCGCTCCTATATTGGCTAACTCTCTGACTAGCAGTTCTGGCAGCGTCAATTTCTAACTGTCGTGCTGCGGCACGAGCAGCTTGGCGGGCCAGAGTGTATCGCGCTCGCGAGATACGCCTACGATCTACTAAGCTCAGTTATTGGACCCTGCGAACTCTATCCTGCTCTCTTTCTAACATGCGTCTCCTTTCGTTATTTAAACGTACGCGTTGTCTCCTCTCTGTATTCCGTTCTTGCTCTCTTGTCCTATAGTCCGAGTCCTGTCTTCGTCTGGACCGACGCACAGTATCGGCCACTTGCTCCTCATGTCTAATCTGTGCGTCTGTTCGCATAACTATATGTTCTCCTGTATTCTGTTCTTGCTCTCGTGCCCTATATTCCGAGTCCTGTCTACGTCTGGACCGACAAACAGTATCGGTCACTTGCTCCTGACGTCTAATGCGAGAGTCTGTTCGTCTCAGTACATGTTCGCCGGTATTTTGTGCCTGCTCTGTAGCCCTATACCTGTGGCTCCTTCTGCGTTTGAACCGACGCTCAGTATTGACCACTTGCCGCTGTCGTGTTCTCAATTCTACTCTTTCTTCTATATTCTCTACCTGTTGGTTCCGTAAACGTACGGACTGACGCACGGACACGTGTCGTTTATTCTGTGCATTTATGCCATCACTATTGCCTACTGTATTCTCTACCTGGTCACCAGGGACGGCTGCCTGTTCTTCCTGACCTACACCGGAAACCTGCCAAGCAGACACTTGATTTGGTCCCTTCGTCTCTAGCTCTTGGTTTCTAACTGGTTCAACGAACACAGGGTCTGCATCTATTACAAGTTCCCTATTTTCAATAAACTCAACATTTTCTAAATTTTTCTAAATTTCTATCTCTATTTGATCTGTTTCTCAATTTGCGTTCTCTGAGACTGCTGAGAAGCAGATAGCCTACGAGGCATGATAAAATGTATGTATGTATATAAAATATAATTACATCACAATAATAAGAAAAGCTATATAGTAAATATATAATATATACATATAATAATAATAATTATAATAATATATGTATTATATAATATAACAATATATTATATATTTATATATATTATATATTATATATTATAACAATTATTATATAATATATCATACTATATTATTATATACAATATAATAAATGATAATAATATAACTAATAATGAAATATAATATAATATATTTATATTTATATATATATATATATTATAAAACTATAATTATATATATATAATATATAATTAATGTAAATTAACTTGTAACTTCCCAAAGCGTCAGCAATCGGTGGCAGCGACGTCCCCTGGCGAGAGCAGCAGCGACGTCCGTCCTCAGCCGCTATGCAGGCAGCGACGTCCGGCCTCAGCCTCCAGTGACGCCATCAGAGGCACCGAAAAGCGCGCGAAGCAACGACGAAAGTTAGCAACTGTTATTACTTTCTAACTAACGATCGGCGCAGAAAAACTAAGGCCATATACCTTAATAAGCAAGCACTACTTTTAATTTAATTCGAAATCGGTAATCGGTAAAAAGTCTCTATCGCTCTGCCTGGCTCGATATCAACTGGTCCCAACGAAACACAGCCTATTGAGATTTCGCGGTCTTTTTACGAGTGAGTCACTCAAGAAAGAGAGAACGAAGTCAAAGCATGCTGGAAGAGACTTACAAGGTGAATGCACGAATAAGGTGGCGCCGAAAGACAGCAAGTGTGGTGATGACGTCATATTGTTAATAAAGACACTTGCATCCATATGTAAATGTGTATGGATGTGAACAGATAGTTTAGAGAACTCTTTTCTGAGTGGGGCAGAGAAGCATGCGGAACAAACGGACAATTCAATTCATGTTTTCCAAATAGAAATAGAAGGTGAACATGGACAGAGAATATATCAAATAACGCAAAAAAATGGAGCGGATTTTTTCTCATTTCTTCCATATGTATATTTGGAGTGAAAACATTTTCGTGTCCCCCTCCCTTACTGTAACGGTTAACAAATTGTTTACCAATTGCCTGGGCCTGGGTGATGCTCTCTCCCTCTTTTTGGCTTGCGGAAAGAGTGAGAGAGCCCCTGGTGTTTAGATTTCGCGGTTTTTTTTACAGCCGATTCTCATTCTTTCTAAAGGCGTTTATATCACTTTCACACTTGCATTCGCTGGTCCTCTTCCACACCCTAACCATAACGGCTCATTCAAACAGCTGCATATACACATACTATATAATGATTATCTATTTATTTATTTACATATTTATGTTCTTTGCTCTTGCTCTTCCTCTTTGGACAAGTGATATTGCTGGGCATACTGTGTGTCTCTCTCTATTTAGTCTCTTTGTAGGCAAAGGGACAGATTGATTTGTTAATGTGGGAGGGGTGATTGAACTTAGAGAGGGGCATCGGGGCATCGGGTATCCCTCTTTTTTGGATAAAGGGGTATTGGTCAGAATGTTGAGGGTAAAACAAAGAAAAAGACATCGCCTGCCAGCAGCTAGGGGGCTTGTAGGGCTTGCATTGCCGGGTGTTGTTTTTATTTTTTTCAGGGCAGAGAGTTAGAGAGAGAGGGAGATAGAGAGGGCGAACGCATAGCTGCGTAGCCAGTGCCAATTGTTTTGCTCCTTTTGGCTATAAAAATGATCCGATCTGATCCAGATTCAGCAATCGGCGAAATTCTGAGATATACGTTTTATGGTGACATCTTAAAGAAGTGTGTGTACCAAATTTGGTTACTCTAGCCTTAATAGTCTCTGAGATTTGTGGTTGCCTCAGATTTTCGTCCTTTGCGGGGGCGGAAGGGGGTGTGGCGAAATTTGGACATGAAACGGTCAAGGTCCGATATCACAGGAGTGTGGATACCAAATTTGGTTGCTCTGGCTTTTATAGGTTCTGAGATCCTTGAACTCATATTTTGCAATTGGCAAAACCGACCATGAAACCTGTGTGTTAGAGTGAGACAGAGCGAGAAAGAGTGAAATTGTTTTCGTGATTCTGGCTGTAATAATTAAACGATCTGGTTTAGATTTTGCACTCTAGAAGATATAGTCATCTTCTACGATTCTGCGTTTTTAGTTTTCTCGTATCGTCGAAATTGTGGATGCCACAGATTTTCGCCCTTTGTGGGGGCGGAAGTGGGCCTGGCAAAGTTTTGAAATATTTTTGGAGCAGTGACATATCACAGAAGTCTGGATCCAAAACATCGTTGCTCTAGCTCTTATAGTCTTTGAGCATTAGGCGCTGAAGGGGACGGACAGACGGACGGACGGACAGACGGACAGACAGACATGGCTCAATCGACTCGGCTATTGATGCTGGTCAAGAATATATATACTTTATGGGGTCGGAAACGATTCCTTCTGGACGTTACACACATCCACTTTCACCACAAATCTAATATACCCCAATACTCATTTTGAGTATCGGGTATAACGAGGGGGAACGTTGTGAGTTGCTGCGGACACCGCAATTCTGCACTTATACCCGATACTCAGTCAGTATGGCTCTCCTCCGGCAGACGGCGCTAATATTAAACGAAACGACAAAGAGTGTGTGCGAGAGAGACAGAAAATCAGTCTGAGCGTGACGTCGGGCGCTGCGTAGCCATTGCAAATTGATTTCTTGCTTTTGGCTACAAAAATGATCCGATCTGATTCAGATTCAGCAACCGCATAGATATGGTCGTTATCTATAATTCTGCGTTATTAGTTTTCTCGAATGTGCAATATTGTGGATGCAACAGATTTTCGTCCTTTGTGGGGGCGGAAGGGAGTGGGGCGACATTTTGAGATATACGCTTTATAGTGAGATCTAACAGGAGTGCGGATACTAAATTTGGTTACTCTAGCCTTAATAGTCTCTGAGATTTGTGAAATTTGTGTGGCGAAATTTTGAAAGAAACTCGTCTCGGTCCGATATATTAGGAGTGTGGATACCAAATTTGGTTGCTCTAGCTTTTATAGTCTCTGAGATCTAGGCGCTAATGTTTTACTTTAAGCAAAGCCGGCTATGCTAAGTGTGTGTTAGAGAGAGACAGGGCGAGAAAAAATGAAATTGTTTTCTTGATGCTGGCTATAATAATAATACGATCCAATTCAGATTCTGCAGTCTAAAAGATGTGGTCATTCTCTACGATACTGCGTTTTTGGTTTTCTCGTATCTTTAAAAATGTGGTTACCACAGATTTTCGTCCTTTGTGGGGGCGGAAGTGGGCGGGGCGAAGTTTTGTAATATTTTTGTAGCAGTGACATATCACAGAATTCTTGATCCAAAACATCGTTGCTCTACCTTTTATAGTCTTTGAGCACTAGGCGCTGAAGGGGACGGACAGACGGACGGACGAACAGACGGACAGACAGACATGGCTCAATCGACTCGGCTATTGATGCTGATCAAGAATATATATACTTTATGGGGTCGGAAACGATTCCTTCTGGACGTTACACACATCCACTTTTACCACAAATCTAATATACCCCAATACTCATTTTGAGTATCGGGTAAAAAAGACACTTGGTGGCGAGGCGCGGCAAATATGCACTTTCCAGTTTTCTCGGCGCACGGCTATTAATTTAGCCCGATTTTTGCGAAGCGCACACCGCGTGGGATTTTCACAGTTCCGTTTTATTCGGTTTCTGTTTGTCTTTCTGAGAAGTTATTTGGATTTTTTTTCTTTGGGGTTTTCTTTGGGGTGCTTACACGTGGTCGATTTAGATATATATTTGCTACCGACGCGGAGATAATTACCGGCGGCACAGATTCAAATTTTCAAAAGAGAACGCTCTGGTGCTTTGCACTGCTTAAATAAGAGCTTACCGATCTTAATGCTCGGCTTCGAAAGCTCCGTTGCGATGCGCTGCACAGCACTTACGGAAGCTTAGCTCAGCTGTTCCCTACCTAGAGCTTGCCTGCACCCACCCCAACTATGCTATGCCATGCACCGATAATTGGCCCAAGGTTATTGCATGCGATATACCCGATATGCAACCGTTACACATTTCCGAACACATCCATTTGCTTCTCTCTGTTCCGAGGCTTGAGGCCAATCTATTTGCCCATTCGTGTGATACATTTTGCTACACCTGTTACAAACACCTCCATGAGCACACACCAAAGTTCGAGGCAGGATGAGTAAGAGCCCCGATGCGTTTGCATAAGAAAAGCTCTGAGCAAGAGCATTCTTGCATTCTTCTTGAACATTCACAAATTTCACACAAAAATGCCATAGGAATTGCACACAGAAATGCCAATCGATCTATTTATACTCAATATATTTACTCGTATTTACACAAGGAGCGGTTCAGGAATGTTTGTCAGTACTCGTACTCGTACTCGTATCGAAAGTGTCTAAGCAACAATTTGGCATTATCCACCATAGCCTTAGCCTGCTTCCGATACGCTCCGATGGCGTGGAGAAAAATCCAATTTTCACAGCTATTTGTTTGCCCGACCCCGACTACCCCGACTATTTTATTCAATGTAGCCCCTTTTAGGTCACTCATTCATAGACACTCGTTGCAGTGATTATCCAACTATTTGATCCCGTCCGAAGAATATTTTCCAAAAGGTCTCCTCCGCGCCGTCGGTGATCTCCTCACGCGGGCTGAATTTTGTTTTGATGAGTCGGTGTGAATCGAAGGATCATTAGCCCCATTCTTTTCATCCAACTTATCGTTAATTTCCTTCCTGTTTTGCTACTCAAAAAACAATTCGATTCAGCAGCGATCAAACAAAAAAAAAAAATTTAAAAAAAAAATAAAAAAACAGGTCAGCAGCAACATATCTAATTTGACATGTACTACATGAAACATGGACTTATAGGCACCGTAATCTTGTTTGCGATAGCAGAGCACTTTGGCGGTCAAAGAGGTTACTTTTCAGCCCACCAGTCCACCGAGACACCACCCCACCAGACCCATTGAACGCCTTGGGCCGCATTACAAATATTTTTGAGTACATTTATGTGTAGATCAAAGTGCATTCTATGAAATTAAACTATTCATGGGTGCCTACTATGCCGTTTTTCTCTGTGTGTATCCTCTGTTTTTAAATTTGTAATTTTCAGGGAACCAGCGTGGCCTTGGAAAACTCGTAACCTTGTGCTCGTACTTTACACCAGAGTATCAGTTCACTCTGCAACAACAGGCAATCAGAATTGTTGAATAAAGCACGCACACATACTGTAAAGCCAGGCCGAGGCTGCTGGCCGAAATACCCTTCAGAATGTCGAATGGCAACCCCAATGTCAACAACAACGAGCAGCCCCCAGCCGCCAAGAGGCAGCGATTGTCAGATGTTGCAAGTAAAGATGAAAGTACTTTGAATGAGATTTCGACTACTATGGACAGCAGTGAGGGTGAGGTCGGCGGGTCCTCGGGTGGTGGCGTATCCGATCTTCGTGAGCGACTGCATAACATACTGGTGTGCGTTGTGTGCCGCGAGGTTCCACAACCACACGACTTCTTTCAGTGCAGCCATGGGCATATCATGTGTGAGGACTGCAAGACCGCCGTTCTGGCTGTTGCCATCTTCAATAAAACGCGTGCCTGCTGCCCCAGTTGTCGATCGCTCATTAGAAACTACGATCAGGAGCAGAATCTAGTGGTGCGCCAGACTCTCTGGGAGCTACCCATCAGCTGCCCCAGCTGCAATGACCAGTTCTCAGATAGGAAAGATCTCTCCAGACACTTGGAGTTCGTTTGTGAGGGGCGTGTGGTTTGCTGCAAGTACCACTGCCTGGGCTGTTCTTGGAAGGGCCCCTACAAGGACAGCGTCTCACATGATTCCGACTGTAGGTTTCCCCAGAAGCAGGGAAAGGAGATCCTAGATATTCTGCTGCATGTCGAGGACAGGGAGCTTGAGGCCCAAAAGCCCGTGTTGCAGCTCCATCGGGTGCTGAGTGCTAGCCGGGTGGAATTTTTCACCTTGAGAATGAAGTGGATACACCGCTCAGAGGGTTTACATCCACGGACCCTCGAGTCTGAGGTAAGGTTTTGGAGAACCAGAACTCGTCTGCAGCATACCTCTGATGATCTCTTATCCCGATTCCCACAGACGATTCGTGCCTTTGAGGAGTATTGGGTGCTGCGTCTACGTCTGAAAAGAGCTGGGGAAAAAATCACCGTCAGCGGCCAGCTATTGCTTTCGACTACCCCACGAGTGTCCCTCATGGTCGACCATTTGATCCAGATGCCGCAGAGTGTCTGCAGCGCCAAGCAGCTCCACGACATACGCCCGCGTATCTACCGCCATATTTTCGATTCAACCGGCAAGTGCGCAAACCGCCAGAAGCTTCCCTTGGCGGGACCTCAGGCCCTGTACCGGCTATTTGCCATGACCCGGATCCAGCTCCGTTTGTGGATGTTTTTGCATTATTGAGCTGACGCTAAAAACCTTTAAATTGTAGTTTAAACCTTTATTGGGCACAACATCTTTTGATTTGATTTTTAAATTCGTTGCTTTAGAGCTGCATTTTTAGGGTTTGGGCGCCTTCTGGATCTGCTCGTTCACAGCAAGACCTTCTTCAGCAGCAGCCTTGACCTTATCATGGAAGTCGTGCAGAAGCAATCGAGTAAATTAGGCATACGTTTTTGTCTGGTCTGTTAAGGTCGGCTAGTGTCGGCTAGACTCACCTTAACGCTATCCTCGTTGAAAAAGTCCTTGACCTTTGCCAGCAGGTCGTTGAGCTGAGCCTCAACTGGCTTGGTGGGCTCCTCACGAGGCACGCGAGCACACATGCACACCTGAAAGCAGAGTTACAGTAAAATCACAATCAGTCACTGTTCCTTTTCGACCACTTCTATCTCCACTTACGGCGAACAGGGCGAACAGGAAGAAGATCAAAGCAATCTTGGCTATTTTTGGTTTTTAGTTTGTTTTACTGGTGCTGCTCTTTACTGAAGAACGTTGACTTGAGTACTCATAGCGACAGCTCGTTTTGCGTCGGAGCCGAGATGAAACCGAGAGCCGGTCTTATCACCGGCGCCACTATCAAGGTCAAGTGTTTAGAAGCGTACGTCCCGGTCCGCTCAGATAAGAGAGTGGAGTGAAGTAGAGTGCTCAAAGTAGAGTTATAGACTATGTAGCATACTATGTGGGCATGGAGGACATTTTACTACCCATTTAGAGCTCTGGCAAATGGTCGAGATAAGAATTTATATTAAAAAAAATCGCGTACGAGTAGGGAAAGGATACTAGGAAACGGGATACAGGGGGTCAAAGGGACAGATCAGCATGGATACGTAAACGAAGAAGATCACCGGTCAGATCTTTGTCGGCTGCGGTATCGCTCATTGGCGAGAACGCTCACCCTACCATGATCCTTCAGGGCCACCTATTAACAGTCAGGATCCCTTCAAATAAGCCTGCTATTCGATATTGTCTTACATTTATTGAGTATTACTATACAGCATATACTGGGGAAGGAATATCATAAGGGCGAGGTAGGGTATAATGATCTTAAATCTATAAAACTGATTAGTAGTAGGTATATATAAATCCATGTATAAAACCGTGATCATGGTTGAAGACCAACGAATAGTTACCGCACATTCATTCTTTTCAGATGGGGGTTAAACCGGTGGTACGGGCACGTTGCCAATAGAGGTGTCCGGGAATAACCAATCCGTAACTTCTAAACCAGCGTTTCAATACGTAGATACTAGTGGTGCTAATCCCACCCGGAAAGAACAGAAATTTTTCAACGGGTCTCTGTAGCTGGGTGGATAATTACCTCAAGAGAATTACACCACTGATCGAAAAATTTTACTGAACTGTGGGCGTTCGTTTTCCAAATCGTCGAACGGCTGCCCCAGTATTGACGATATATAACTGGCGCGTCCACTCAAATTAAATCATCACTTTGAGCCGCACTTGGCACTTGCACTAGGCTGTGACTTTGGCTTGACCTTGGTTTAGAGAACTGGGTCAGCTCTACAAGAATTCTTTTTCCACGGCCGGTCACTCTGACGGTCACGAGGAGAGAAAGAAAGAGGCTGGGACTACTAAAAACAGCAACCCACGTTTTCCCACACTTTCTATGGTCTTCTTCTGTTATACAGGATCCAGACACAGCAATATTTAATAAAATATAGTGCACGGCAGAAAAATTGCATATCAAAGCGTTTGCCGCTTGGTCGCAAAACAGCTGTTGATAAGCTTTATCAAAGCTCACAAGATCTTCAACTCGAATTTTTTACGGCCTAGTTTTAGGCTGTAATTTTTGGAGTTAGCCGTGGATAATTAAAATACGAGGGGGAACGTTGTGAGTTGCTGCGGACACCGCAACTCTACAGTTATACCCGATACTAAGTCAGTATGGCTCTCCTCCGGCAGACGCCGCTAATATTAAACGACACGACAAAGAGTGCGTGCGAGAGAGACAGAAAATCAGTCTGAGCGTGACATCACGCGCTGCGTAGCCACTGCAAATTGATTTGTTTCCTTTGGCTATAAAAATGATCTGATCTGATTCAGATTAAGCAATCTGATAGATATGGTCGTTATCTATGATTCTGCGTTTTTAGTTTTCTCAAATCTGCAATATTGTGGATGCAACAGATTTTCGTCCTTTGTGTGGGCGGAAGGGGGTGGGGCGAAATTTTGAGATATACGTTTTATAGTGAGATCTAACAGGAGTACGGACACTAAATTTGGTTACTCTAGCTTTAAAACTCTCTGAGATTTGTGAATATCCCCAGATTTGCATCCTTTGCGGGGGCGGAAGGGGGTGTGGCGAACTTTTGAATCAAACTCGTCTCGGTCTGATATATTAGGAGTGTGGATACCAAATTTGGTTGCTCTAGCTTTTATAGTCTCTGAGATCTAGGCGCTAATGTTTTACTCTAAGCAAAGCCGCCTATGCTACGTGTGTGTTAGAGAGAGACAGGGCGAGAAAAAATGAAATTGTTTTCTTGATGCTGGCTATAATAATAATACGATCCAATTCAGATTCTGCAGTCTAAAAGATGTGGTCATTCTCTACGATTCTGCGTTTTTGGTTTTCTCGTATCGTCGAAATTGTGGATGCCACAGATTTTCGCCCTTTGTGGGGGCGGAAGTGGGCGGGGCAAAGTTTTGAAATATTTTTGGAGCAGTGACATATCACAGAAGTCTGGATCCAAAACATCGTTGCTCTAGCTCTTATAGTCTTTGAGCATTAGGCGCTGAAGGGGACGGACAGACGGACAGACGGACGGACGGACAGACAGACAGGGCTCAATCGACTCGGCTATTGATGCTGATCAAGAATATATATACTTTATAGGGTCAGAAACGAATCTAATATACCCCAATACTCATTTTGAGTATCGGGTATAAAAAATCGCGTACGAGTAGGGAAAGGATACTAGGAAACGGGATACAGGGGGTCAAAGGGACAGATCAGCATGGATACGTAAACGAAGAAGATCACCGGTCAGATCTTTGTCGGCTGCGGTATCGCTCATTGGCGAGAACGCCCACCCTACCATGATCCTTCAGGGCCACCTATTAACAGTCAGGATCCCTTCAAATAAGCCTGCTATTCGATATTGTCTTACATTTATTGAGTATTACTATACAGCATATACTGGGGAAGGAATATCATAAGGGCGAGGTAGGGTATAATGATCTTAAATCTATAAAACTGATTAGTAGTAGGTATATATAAATCCATGTATAAAACCGTGATCATGGTTGAAGACCAACGAATAGTTACCGCACATTCATTCTTTTCAGATGGGGGTTAAACCGGTGGTACGGGCACGTTGCCAATAGGGGTGTCCGGGAATAACCAATCCGTAACTTCTAAACCAGCGTTTCAATACGTAGATACTAGTGGTGCTAATCCCACCCGGAAAGAACAGAAATTGTTCAACGGGTCTCTGTAGCTGGGTGGATAATTACCTCAACAGAATTACACCACTGATCGAAAAATTTTACTGAACTGTGGGCGTTCGTTTTCCAAATCGTCGAACGGCTGCCCCAGTATTGACGATATATAACTGGCGCGTCCACTCAAATTAAATCATCACTTTGAGCCGCACTTGGCACTTGCACTAGGCTGTGACTTTGGCTTGACCTTGGTTTAGAGAACTGGGTCAGCTCTACAAGAATTCTTTTTCCACGGCCGGTCACTCTGACGGTCACGAGGAGAGAAAGAAAGAGGCTGGGACTACTAAAAACAGCAACCCACGTTTTCCCACACTTTCTATGGACTTCTTCTGTTATACAGGATCCAGACACAGCAATATTTAATAAAATATAGTACACGGCAGAAAAATTGCATATCAAAGCGTTGCCGCTTGGTCGCAAAACAGCTGTTGATAAGCTTTATCAAAGCTCACAAGATCTTCAACTCGAATTTTTTACGGCCTAGTTTTAGGCTGTAATTTTTGGAGTTAGCCGTGGATAATTAAAATACGAGGGGGAACGTTGTGAGTTTCTGCGGATACCGCAACTCTACAGTTATACCCGATACTAAGTCAGTATGGCTCTCCTCCGTCAGACGCCGCTAATATTAAACGACACGACAAAGAGTGCGAGAGAGAGAAAATCAGTCTGAGCGTGACGTCGGGCGCTGCGTAGCCACTGCAAATTGATTTCTTGCTTTTGGCTACAAAAATGATCCGATCTGACCAGATTCAGCAATCTGATAGATATGGTCATTCTCTATGATTCTGCGTTTTTAGTTTTCTCGAATCTGTAATATTGTGGATGCAACAGATTTTCGTCCTTTGTGTGGGCGGAAGGGGGTGGGGCGAAATTTTGAGATATACGTTTTATAGTGCGGATACTAAATTTGGTTACTCTAGCCTTAAAAGTCCCTGAGATTTGGGAATATCCCCAGATTTGCATCCTTTGCGGGGGCGGAAGGCGGTGTGGCGAAGTTTTGAAACAAACTCGTCTCGGTCCGATATATTAGGAGTGTGGATACCAAATTTGTGGATACAGACGGACAGACAGACATGGCTCAATCGACTCGGCTATTGATGCTGATCAAGAATATATATACTTTATGGGGTCGGAAACGATTCCTTCTGGACGTTACACACATCCACTTTTACCACAAATCTAATATACCCCAATACTCATTTTGAGTATCGGGTATAACAAGAAGACACGATAAGCGTCGAATATTACACCCCCCGCTGAAATCACAGTTTGGGGTCTTGCTAACCAAATCCTGATCCACACTTGGAGTGCTGGATACGATTTATTGTTCAATATCATTTGTGTGATATTTACCAATAAAGCGACCCTGGAAATCTTCCAGCTCGTAGTAGCTGTTCTCGAGTCTTTTCTTAATGCGGGCTTTCCGAAACGTAGGTGCCAGTTTCGCATTAATGCCTTTCACAAAACTACTCTGGTCAAAATTTCGTCTATACACTTCTTGACCCACTTGAAAGTTTACTTCTCGGCTTCGAAGATTATAGATATTTTCATTGCGAACATGCTGCTGTTTCATTTCTTCTGCAGCGGTCTTGTGAATTACCTCGAAGGAATCGTCGCGATCGAAGACTACAGCTCGGTCCTCCAACATACTGAGATTTCGTAGGAGTTGATAAGTGGAATCATGTTTTGGCCAAAAGCAACACGATATGGGCTACTTTTGACGGCTGCATGCACACTGGATTGATCAGGCTTAATGTACGCTTTGATAGCAGCGAGTACCGAGGGATTTACCCGCTTTGAGGCATTGGTTTGGGGAGCGTAGGCGGCGGTGTTCGAATGTCGAATTTGGTATTTCGCTAACAGATCCTTGAACTTGTGTGACTTGAATTGAACGCCGTTATCTGACACTATCACTTCCGGGACTCCAAAGCAATGAAACAGGTCTTCCTCCATGAACCATGAAGGTCTCCCCTGCTTTGCCCATTGGCATAACATCTAAATATAAGTCCACGGCCGCGGCCTCCAACAAAAAAACGCGCAAACAATATCAAACAATAAACGTCGAATTGTACCCTTAAAAACGGAGCAATTATTTTCTTGTGAATACTGGAGTCAGAGTTGCTGAAAAAGCTCGGAAGCTTCCAACAAGTACTAATTATTTCAAAATTAAAAAAAAAAGTAAATTTGTAGCTACAGATGTTGCTAGTACGGAGAACTAAACTAAGTCCAGGGCCTGGCTTTGCTTTCGATCAGACATATTTCATTCAACTTAAACCTGAGAGACTACTTCGATTGAGTTTCTTGTGTGTTTGTAATTCTATTTATTGTATGAAAATTTACATTGGGGCCACGTGCGCCATGCCGCGCTTCCATTAGTTCCGAAGTCTTTCGCGTTGTTGTGCCAATGACGACGCCATCGGATGCGACCATGCCCAGAGATGTGTGGCCTTTGGATACTATTTTCAACGCCTATGACGATTGCCGTATAACCATCAACGCTTGCGAAAACTTCAACTGTTCAACCATTTCTGAAAACGCCAAAACAAAGATGTCCAATGAATCTTATCGATGTTCGATGGAATCGTTTCCACATCGTATCGTGTCGATGTTTTTGCGAGTAAGTTTAGTATTAAATACATAGTATAATACAAACTCCGGCTTTCGCGTATTGTTGGACTACGACTTCGACCGAGTTTAAATTTTTGTTTCGGGCAAAACAATGTGAACAAATCAAAGGAATCTGTTTATGTAAATTCGCTTGATTCTGGTGATTGTCAATATGATAATAGTATGCTGAAAATGTAACTTTGTATGCTACTGGTTCATGTACCAGTAACAAATGGTCGCCGCAATCGGTACTTGAACAAATTGGGCTTCGGAGATGTGAATACGTCAGAGTTTTCATTCGTACTGATTTTATTTCGTAAAATGCGAGGTTTATATACAAGTTCTATGAAAATAATTGTTTACTTAGGATTTTAGGTATGTTTAATTAGTTCCGAGTATAATATTGCTAGGGAAATATGTTATATCTATTTAGGACTAAGCAATTACTACAAATCCACCAGTGGAATATTCCAAGGGTCAGATTTATGACGGTCACAATGTGTCTCATGCAGATGGTGTGAGATTTGACCACATGCTGGTCATCCAGAATGTGTTTAATGATAGTGTTGTAAATATCTTAACAGTGTATGTACACAAATGCATGCAGCTGTCCGTTGTATATTTATTTAGGTCAGTAGTGCATGTCACATATTGATATTTAGAGCATATTATCGTTTATTTATTTAGGTGGCTGGGAAATCTTAACCTTTTATGGCTAGCTATTTGTCTACGTCTAATCATACGATTTTGTACTTTAATTGAAATCGTACATCCTCCCGACCGTTGAACATAGTATGCTCAACCATCACCAATATTGATTGTGAATGGATGCCTTGGTGCGTTTTCTTCACTAGCTGATGAGCTACGTGTATGTCTCTGCTGAGAAGGGGGTCTTGTTGTGTACCACCTTTTAACCAGATGAATCATTGAATCAATGCTTTCAAGATTGTGGGGTAACTTGAAACTTTTAGGTGGTAGCAGATTCGTTTCCATTTGATACAGATCCTTGTAGTTCCGCTTTTCATCGTTCCTTGAAACTTTATTTGTAGAATGTTCAGTTGATGTTTCGTTGAGGTCACTATCTCCGAAACGAGCGTATGATAACTGCAGAATAGTTTCCAATGTGCTCTGACTTGTGACAGTCATTAGCGAATTCCGAATGATGCATCCGGGTTGGGCCTTCAATATTCCTGAGTGTTGTAACTTAATATCCGAAATGCCATCTGCACATACCGCTGACAGCTTTAATAATGACTTTGTTGCAAAAATCTATCGACTTCTTTTATGCATGCTCAACCATAAAAATGATTTTTTTGTGTTGACTAGGTGACATAATGAGTCCGTTTTATTGTGAAACATTTGTAATTCACAACTTGCTTCGGCTGAGAACATTGTTTATTATAGCAAACAAAGTCATTGTTTGCTCTTTGATGACAGTTTTTAAATTCAGTCTCTGATAGTTCAACGAATTCGTCTCGGTGACTATTGATTGCCATATATGGTGTTTTTATTTCAAATTTGCTTATCCCATTTTTATTTGGCACCGGAATCGCTGTCAATTTGTATATTTCCAGTTCGTTTGCTGAGACTAATGGAAATGTCACCTTGATAATTGCATGATCCTCTATTATAGTGCCTTCAGCTTTCATCATCTGGTACACCATGATCATATTGTCGGGAGTTTCTGGAAGTGATTGATCCCGTATCTGTTCCAGTTGTTCCTTGAGTTGTCGTGGTGATATTAGCATAGGGCTAATTGTATTGTGTCGGATATCTGTCAAGACATTGATGATTTCTGCTTGCATTCGTTGAAGATTTGCAGATACTAAAGTCAACTGAGTAGACAATGTAATGTACCATTGAAAGGCGCTAAAATGATCAGCCCTTCCCTTTGATTCGGTGATAAAATCCTCAATGCGACTTAATCGTTTGGAATTTGAGATTTCAACCCCTTTTATCAAATTGATTGTAGAGTCAATCAATGATGTTTGATTTTTAAGCAAGGTTAAAAGGTGATCCTCGTTATCCTTAACCTTTGCTATAGTTTCATTTCACGGGTATATGTTGAATCTAATACGCCAAATAGACTGCTTGCGATGTTTCCAATGATGTCCAGCGGTGCCCTTTGCCTCCGTGTTCTTGCTATTAATGTATTTTCAGCTTGCAGGTCCTCTTCTATATGTTTGAAGTGCTGATACATACTGGTGCATGCGTCTACTAGTTGAAGTTGTGTGCATAGATGTCCAATTTTTGTAGTCCCCATGGTGAATGAGTTCATGTCTTTCCAATAGGGCTTTAAATTGTAGTAGACAATGATGGTCCAGTCAGTTGTCGCAAGTTGGCTGGTTCCTACTCTTTCAAAGTATATACCCGGTTTTGATCCAAACTGGGTTATGTTGATTGACTGTGCCATTGCTAACGGTAACAGCAACAACATTACAAGCATTGTCATGGTTAACGACAACTTATTCGGCTGTGTCCTTTTCCTAAGTTGTCTGTCCTCGGATGCTTCTTCGTTTTCTGATGGATCATCTATCGGATGTTTATGTGTGGGTTCCTCTTCGTTGAATAGTGGAGCAACATGTTGGATCTCTCGTTTGAAAATCCCCTTTGCCGTTTTTACTTCCACTACTCGTACAAAATTGTTTTTGCCATGAAACAATCGAATGATTCTTCCTGGTGGCCATTGTAATACTGGTGTATTGTCTTCCTTTAGTATTACTAATGTTCCTTCCTTAATGATAGCCGAAGACTTCCTCCACTTTTGACGCTGTTGCAACTGCTGAAGATATTCATTGGACCATTGTGTCCAGAATGAGTGCTTCAATTTTGAAACTGCTTGCCATCGATTTCCTAGCGTCTTTGGTAGCTGGGATGGCTCACTGTCAGCGTGTGCTGTTAACGGCTCTCCTATCAGGAAATGCCTTGGCGTTAATGCTGTTACGTCGTTTGGGTTGTCAGATATTGGTGTTAATGGTCGAGAGTTTAGTATGGCCTCTATTTCGACTATAACCGTTTCTAACTCCTCTTAGGTTAAATTTGACGTCGTCACATTTTCAAGAGGAGATGTTTGGCAGATTTTACTTCAGCTTCCCATAAACCGCCGAAGTGTGGTGCGCGAGGAGGTATAAATTTAAACTGTAGCCCTTTGTTGTTGCACTCTCGTACAATGTGTTCCTTTTCCGAGAATATGGCTTCTTCTAACTCTTGAAGTTTGTTCCTGGCTCCTACGAAATTCGTAGCATTGTCGCAATGGAGCAATTGAGATTTTCCTCGACGAGAGATGAACCGCCGAAGTGCCGCTAAAAATGCTTCTGTGGTGAGATCACTGACCAGCTCTAGCTGTACTGCTTTAGTCGCGAAACAACAAAATATAGCTATGTATGCTGTATTAGGCTCCTTTCCTGGATTTTTATAGTAGATTTTGAATGGTCCACAGTAGTCAACACCAGAATTGAGGAATGTCCGTGCTTGGGTGACTCGGAGACTCTAGTAGTTTGGGCTTGGCTCTAGTGCATTTCACGCAGTTATGCACAATACTTCTGGCCATGTTTTTCCTTTGAGTATCCAGTACTGTCGTCGTGATGTTGTCAGCAATGTTGTATCTTGTGTATCTTATCAAGGATCAACTTCACAATTGGATCGTTGTAGGGCAGGAGCATTGGGTGTTTGGCGTCAAATGAAATATTTGCCGCTTCCAGTCGACCACCTTCTCGTCAGATTCCCTCCTGATACATCCCTACTATTCTCAATAGCTTGTTGTATGAGTTGTTCTGCTTTATTTTTTAGATTAAGTCATCCTCCTGAGTGATAGTCATAATTGATGACTGACCAATCTTTTGGGGATTTGGACTCATCAATTCCTCTTTTGTAGCCACAAATGGTGGTGGCCATGTAGATGTTGGGCCGTGTAAAAATAGTGGTCCATAAAACCACATGCTATGTTTTGCGAACTTCGTCGCTTCGTCATTCCTCTGGAGAGTACATCTGCTGCATTATTTTCGGATGAGACATGCCTCCACTGCCTTTGTATCGTCAATTCTTCAATCGTAGCTATTCTTGTAGATACGAATTTGTCTCGGTTGGATGACGAGCAGTTAATTCATGACAATACGATCCTTGAGTCAGACCAAAAGAATGTTGATGCATCTTCCATTGATAACTGTTCCTTTAGTTTTGCTGTCAATTGAGCACCAAACACCGCCGCTTTTAGTTCCAAACGGGGTAATGGTAATGCATTGATGGGCGCTAAATGTGATTTGGCACATAGCAATTGAATCGTTGCCCACCTATCCTTATGTATTGCTCGGATATCTACTGCAGCTCCAAATGCTTTCTCCGATGCGACAACAAAGGTATGTATCTCTGATGATATCGGAATTTGTTCTTGGAATATATGACGTGGTACCTGTATGGAGTTTAATAATTTTAACTCCTCCCTGTACCTTTTCCATTCCTCCTGGAGATGAACTGGAAGCGCTTCTTTGTAGTTGTTGAGGAACGCATAACAAGTCCATCGCTAAGCGAAGAACCATCGCCAAAAGAGAACAAGAAGAGAATGGAAGAGACGAAAATTTGTATACACACATATTCTTATCGCCGCTGCGACGGCATTTTTCAGTACCAAATAGACATCGAACTGGACAAGAACAAAATAAATACAGTCCACTAAAATCAAATCCGTCGAGCATATTATTCGCGAACATTCTTTGGTCCTTCGAGCCGGATTCTTGAACAGTTTTGTGTGCTTTGGTGTTCATTGAAAATTGTTTACAATGGAACAATTAAAGGCATTGGTAAAAGCCCGTGGCAGACTCAAGGCCATTATCACACGCGCATTGGCTTGAGCTGAACGGGAGGAACCAAATACAACGGCGGAGGTCACCTCTTGAATGGAACTACTCCAATCGGCTTGGAAAGAGTTCTCACAACTTGGAGATTCCATAGCCCTTCTCGAACACGTGGATGGGTATGGGGATCCAGAGGAAGACAATGCACTCTACGAGGAAAAGTATCTATTGGCATATGCCAATATTTTGGAGAAAAAGGGGTTAGTACAACCAACTACAACTGCAACGATCAACGGGGATGGCAGAAGAGAGCTTCATATAAACAACAACGCAGTACTCAGTCTGCTGCAACAACAACAACAACAGCTATTTGAACAGTTAGCTGCAAACCAGAACACGACGAACAAGTCTATGCGTGCTGCTGGAGAGAGCGAGAGCGTCGAGTTTAGAGGCTCGGTGAATTCGAATTCTGCTGTTGGTGCGGTCACACCAATACAGAGCGAATTGCCAAAAATTCAAATCAAACGGTTCGCTGGCAGCTACACAGGGTGGCCAGAATTTCAGGATATCTATGAAAGTAAAATTCATAGCAAGCAGCATTTGACGAACACACAGAAGTTTCATCATTTGAAAACATTACTTATCAATGAGGCTGCCAACTTGGTACGACATTTGGCGATCACGGACACTGCTTACAACACTGCATGGGAACGTCTCAAGGAAAGGTACAGCGGCCGAGGCATATCGTAAACTCGTTTTTGGAATAATTTATGAAGCTGCCCACAACTACTAAAATTGATGCGGAGATTTTGCGTAAAGTGTCCGACGGTGGATGGCCGACCTGCTGTAAATCCTCCGACTCCACCCTACGGTAGCCGCGGTGCAGGACGACCCGGAATGGGCAGAGGCTCCCCCCGAATGGCGGACCAACGCGCCAGGTCGGCGGTTGCCCCGGGACCTCATATCCAACATAACCGTATTCTTACGCGATCGTGCCTACCGACTGGGAGTCCGGCGACTGGAGGTCCATGACGGCACCTGCTTTCGCGTAAAAATTACCCGCAGCCGGGCTGTCACCGTCACTCTTCGGCACCCCCGAAGTATGGAGGGGGTGTGAGGGAGCGTACGCTCCACCCACATTTTTCCGCCCATCAACTCGCCGGGATTTTCCCATTGGAGGGACCCGAACTTACTTTATTAGAATTAAGAATTTTGACTTTTCTTCGTTTTCTAGTTTTAAGCATTGACTTTTCAGTTTTAGGTTAAAGGGGAGGGGGGAAGGCCACGAAGGCTACATGTTATTATACCCGATACTCAAAATGAGTATTGGGGTATATTAGATTTGTGGTAAAAGTGGATGTGTGTAACGTCCAGAAGGAATCGTTTCCGACCCCATAAAGTATATTCTTGATCAGCATCAATAGCCGAGTCGATTGAGCCCTGTCTGTCTGTCTGTCTGTCCGTCTGTCCGTCCGTCCGTCCGTCCGTCCGTCCGTCCGTCCGTCCGTCGCCTTCAGCGCCTAGTGCTCAAAGACTATAAGAGCTAGATAAACGATGTTTTGGATCCAGACTTCTGTGATATGTCACTGCTACAAAAATAGTTCAGAACTTCGCCCCGCCCACTTCCGCCCCCACAAAGGACGAAAATCTGTGGCACCCACATTTTTAAAGATACGATAAAACCAAAAACTCAGAATCGTAGAGGATGTTTATATGTTCTAGAATATAAAATCTCAACCAGATCGTATAATTATTATAGCCAGAATCAAGAAAACAATTTCATTCTTTCGTTCTCTGTCTCTCTCTAACACACAGGTGGTGATCCGTATTCGCTCCGGATGCCCGTCGGGGCCCCGCGTGATTCCCTCCAGTTTTTAGTAGCCCAACGGGATCCTGAGGTCGCTGTCCGGCGATTGCCTAGGCGTACTCGGTGACACCTGTCGGCGTTCCCCCCGCATGATTCCCTCCAGTAGATTGTGACCCCGCAGGGTCCGAGGCCGCTATCCGACGATCGTCTAAGCGCTCCCGGTGACGCCTGTTGGTGTCTCGCCTGATCCCAGTAGTTCCCAGGGTCCCGAAGGTGCTGTCCGGCGATTTCCTAAGCCCTCTCGGCGATACCTGCCCTGTATGATAAAGACTTTCGCAGTAATGTTTAGCCCGATAGTGTCCCGTGAGTGCTATCCGATTGCCTAGGCACTCTCGGCGATGCTTGTCGATATCCCCGACTCGCGTAGTAATTCTTAGCCCGACAAGGTCCCGTGAGTGTTATCCGGCGGTAGCCTAGGCGCTCTCGGCGACATCTGTTGGCGCCCTGTATGATCCCAGTACACCGGCAGGGTCCCGGAAGTACTGTCCGGCGATTGCCTAGGTACTCTCGGCGATACCTGTCGGACCTCTTCAGCTTCGTAGTAGTTCTATCCGGCGATAGCCTAGGCACTCTCGGTGATGCCTGTCGGTATTTCCGCATAGTTAAGCCCCCTTACCGCGTTGTATTAATTCTTAGGCCGACAGAGTCCCGTAAGAACCGTCCGGCGATAGTCTAGGTACTCTCGGCGATACTTGTCGGTATTTCCGCATAGCAAAGCCGCTTCCGCTTCGCAGTAACTCTTAGGCCGGCGGGGTCCCGTGAGTGCTATCCGGCGATTGCCTAGGCACTCTCGGCGATGCTTGTCGATATCCCCGACTCGCGTAGTAATTCTTAGCCCGACAAGGTCCCGTGAGTGTTATCCGGCGGTAGCCTAGGCGCTCTCGGCGACATCTGTTGGCGCCCTGTATGATCCCAGTAGACCGGCAAGGTCCCGGAAGTACTGTCCGGCGATTGCCTAGGTACTCTCGGCGATACCTGTCGGCCCTCTTCAGCTTCGTAGTAGTTCTATCCGGCGATAGCCTAGGCACTCTCGGTGATGCCTGTCGGTATTTCCGCATAGTGAAGCCCCCTTACCGCGTTGTAGTAATTCTTAGGCCGACAGGGTCCCGTAAGTACCGTCCGGCGATAGCCTAGGCACTCTCGGCGATACTTGTCGGTATTTCCGCAAAGCAAAGCACCCCTTTCCGCGTCGTAGTAATTCTTAGGCCGACAGGGTCCCGTAAGTACCGTCCGGCGATAGCCTAGGTACTCTCGGCGATACTTGTCGGTATTTCCGCATAGCAAAGTCCCCCTTTCAGCGTCGTAGTAATTCTTAGACCGACAGGGTCCCGTAAGTACCGTCCGGCGATAGCCTAGGAACTCTCGGCGATACTTGTCGGTATTTCCGCAAAGCAAAGCACCCCTTTCCGCGTCGTAGTAATTCTTAGGCCGACAGGGTCCCGTAAGTACCGTCCGGCGATAGCCTAGGCACTCTCGGCGATACTTGTCGGTATTTCCGCAAAGCAAAGCACTCCTTTCCGCGTCGTAGTAATTCTTAGGCCGACAGGGTCCCGTAAGTACCGTCCGGCGATAGCCTAGGAACTCTCGGCGATACTTGTCGGTATTTCCGCAAAGCAAAGCACCCCTTTCCGCGTCGTAGTAATTCTTAGGCCGACAGGGTCCCGTAAGTACCGTCCGGCGATAGCCTAGGTACTCTCGGCGATACTTGTCGGTATTTCCGCATAGCAAAGTCCCCCTTTCAGCGTCGTAGTAATTCTTAGGCCGACAGGGTCCCGTAAGTACCGTCCGGCGATAGCCTAGGAACTCTCGGCGATACTTGTCGGTATTTCCGCATAGCAAAACCCCCCTTTCCGCGTCGTAGTAATTCTTAGGCCGACAGGGTCCCGCAAGTACCGTCCGGCGATAGTCTAGGTACTCTCGGCGATACTTGTCGGTATTTCCGCATAGCAAAGCCGCTTCCGCTAGCAGTAACTCTTAGGCCGGCGGGGTCCCGTAAGTACTGTCCGGCGATAGCCTAGGCACTCTCGGCGATACCTGTCGGTATTATCTCATAGCAAAAACCATCGTATTAATTCTGAGTTCGATGGAGTCCTGAAGGAGCTATCCGGCGATAGCCTGAGTGCTCTCGGTGAAACCGACTGCCACGTCCCACGCTACCCCATCGTCGGTCCCGGCAAATTATAAATATTGCTGTAATTTCGACCCTGGAGTGGACTGAGACATGTACCCCAGCCCAGGATCGCTTCCTAACAAGGTTATGTAGCCGGGCAGGCGGACTCTCCACCAATTTCCAGAGAACAAAAATCTCGGCCCCACACCAAGGTCGACTCCCGAAGAGTACTCCCGTCAAGGGTGCGAGTTTGGTGTGGGTGGCAGAACTTTGGGAGAGCTGGGTAGGCTACCGCTCGTGGCCAGGGCCCTATGGGCGAAGCGCAACAAAACCACGAGGGCTAAGAAAAAAACTAATTTTTCCCTACAGGGCACTTTAACATACCGTTTTTCCTACTTTTCCACGGAGACACGAGTGTGGTTCGCTCCTGGCAGAGCTGTGTGACGCACGGGTTTGCAACCAAAACGAGGGGGAACGTTGTGAGTTGCTGCGGACACCGCAACTCTACAGTTATACCCGATACTAAGTCAGTATGGCTCTCCTCCGGCAGACGCCGCTAATAAAAAACGACACGACAAAGAGTGCGTGCGAGAGAGACAGAAAATCAGTCTGAGCGTGACGTCGGGCGCTGCGTAGCCACTGAAAATTGTTTTTTTCTTTTCGGCTATAAAAATAATCCGATCTGATCCAAATTCAGCAACTGGATAGATATGGTCATTCTCTATGATTCTGCGTTTTTAGTTTTCTCGAATCTGCAATATTGTGGATGCAACAGATTCTCGTCCTTTGTGGGGGCGGAAGGGGGTGGGGCGAAATTCTGAGATATACGTTTTATAGTGAGATCTAACAGAAGTGCGGATACCAAATTTGGTTACTCTAGCCTTAATAGTCTCTGAGATTTGTGGTTGCCCCAGATTTTCGTCCTTTGCGGGGGCGGAAGGGGGTGCGGCGAAATTTTGACACAAAACGGTCAAGGTCCGATATCACAGGAGTGTGGATACCAAATTTGGTTGCTCTGGCTTTTATAGGTTCTGAGATCCTTGAACTCATATTTTGCAATTGGCAAAACCGACCATGAAACCTGTGTGTTAGAGTGAGACAGAGCGAGAAAGAGTGAAATTGTTTTCGTGATTCTGGCTATAATAATTATACGATCTGGTTCAGATTTTGCACTCTGCAAGATATAGTCATCTTCTACGATTCTGCGTTTTTGGTTTTATCGTATCTTTAAAAATGTGGATGCCACAGATTTTCGTTCTTTGTGGGGGCGAAAGGGGGCGTGGCGAAGTTCTGAAATATTTTTGTAGTAGTGACATATCACAGAAGTCTGGATCCAAAACATCGTTACTCTAGCTCTTATAGTCTTTGAGCACTAGGCGCTGAAGGGGACGGACAGACGGACAGACGGACAGACGGACGGACGGACAGACAGACAGACATGGCTCAATCGACTCGGCTATTGATGCTGATCAAGAATATATATACTTTATGGGGTCGGAAACGATTCCTTCTGGACGTTACACACATCCACTTTTACCACAAATCTAATATACCCCAATACTCATTTTGAGTATCGGGTAAAAAAGACACTTTGTGGCGAGGCGCGGCAAATATGCACTTTCCAGTTTTCTCGGCGCACGGCTATTAATTTAGCCCGATTTTTGCGAAGCGCACACCGCGTGGGATTTTCACAGTTCCGTTTGATTATACCCGATACTCAAAATGAGTATTGGGGTATATTAGATTTGTGGTAAAAGTGGATGTGTGTAACGTCCAGAAGGAATCGTTTCCGACCCCATAAAGTATATATATTCTTGATCAGCATCAATAGCCGAGTCGATTGAGCCATGTCTGTCTGTCCGTCTGTCCGTCTGTCCGTCCATCCGTCTGTCCGTCTGTCCGTCTGTCCGTCCCCTTCAGCGCCTAATGCTCAAAGACTATAAGAGCTAGAGCAACGATGTTTTGGATCCAGACTTCTGTGATATGTCACTGCTCCAAAAATATTTCAAAACTTTGCCCCGCCCACTTCCGCCCCCACAAAGGGCGAAAATCTGTGGCATCCACAATTTTGACGATACGAGAAAACTAAAAACGCAGAATCGTAGAAGATGACTATATCTTCTAGAGTGCAAAATCTGAACCAGATCGTGTAATTATTACAGCCAGAATCACGAAAACAATTTCACTCTTTCTCGCTCTGTCTCACTCTAACACACAGGTTTCATGGTCGGTTTTGCCAATTGCAAAATATGAGTTCAAGGATCTCAGAACCTATAAAAGCCAGAGCAACCAAATTTGGTATCCACACTCCTGTGATATCGGACCTTGACCGTTTCCTGTCCAAATTTCGCCACACCCCCTTCCGCCCCCCCAAAGGACGAAAATCTGAGGCAACCACAAATCTCAGAGACTATTAAGGCTAGAGTAACCAAATTTGGTACACACACTCCTTTAAGATGTCACTATAAAACGTATATCTCAGAATTTCGCCCCACCCCCATCCGCCCCCACAAAGGACGAAAATCTGTTGCATCCACAATATTGCAGATTTGAGAAAACTAAAAACGCAGAATCATAGATAATAACCATATCTATCAGGTTGCTGAATCTGGATCAGATCAGATCATTTTCATAGCCAAAAGGAGCAAATCAATTTGCACTGGCTACGCAGCGCCCGACGTCACGCTCAGACTGATTTTCTGTCTCTCTCGCACGCACTCTTTGTCGTGTCGTTAAATATTAGCGGCGTCTGCCGGAGGAGAGCCATACTGACTTAGTATCGGGTATAACCGTAGAGTTGCGGTGTCCGCAGCAACTCACAACGTTCCCCCTCGTTCGGTTTCGGTTTGTCTTTCTGAGAAGTTATTTGGATTTTTTTTCTTTGGGGTTTTCTTTGGGGTGCTTACACGTGGTCGATTTAGATATATATTTGCTACCGACGCGGAGATAATCACCGGCGGCACAGATTCAAATTTTCAAAAGAGAACGCTCTGGTGCTTTGCACTGCTTAAATAAGAGCTTACCGATCTTAATGCTCGGCTTCGAAAGCTCCGTTGCGATGCGCTGCACAGCACTTACGGAAGCTTAGCTCAGCTGTTCCCTACCTAGAGCTTGCCTGCACCCACCCCAACTATGCTATGCCATGCACCGATAATTGGCCCAAGGTTATTGCATGCGATATACCCGATATGCAACCGTTACACATTTCCGAACACATCCATTTGCTTCTCTCTGTTCCGAGGCTTGAGGCCAATCTATTTGCCCATTCGTGTGATACATTTTGCTACACCTGTTACAAACACCTCCATGAGCACACATCAAAGTTCGAGGCAGGATGAGTAAGAGCCCCGATGCGTTTGCATAAGAAAAGCTCTGAGCAAGAGCATTCTTGCATTCTTCTTGAACATTCACAAATTTCACACAAAAATGCCACAGGAATTGCACACAGAAATGCCAATCGATCTATTTATACTCAATATATTTACTCGTATTTACACAAGGAGCGGTTCAGGAATGTTTGTCAGTACTCGTACTCGTACTCGTATCGAAAGTGTCTAAGCAACAATTTGGCATTATCCACCATAGCCTTAGCCTGCTTCCGATACGCTCCGATGGCGTGGAGAAAAATCCAATTTTCACAGCTATTTGTTTGCCCGACCCCGACTATTTTATTCAATGTAGCCCCTTTTAGGTCACTCATTCATAGACACTCGTTGCAGTGATTATCCAACTATTTGATCCCGTCCGAAGAATATTTTCCAAAAGGTCTCCTCCGCGCCGTCGGTGATCTCCTCACGCGGGCTGAATTTTGTTTTGATGAGTCGGTGTGAATCGAAGGATCATTAGCCCCATTCTTTTCATCCAACTTATCGTTAATTTCCTTCCTGTTTTGCTACTCAAAAAACAATTCGATTCAGCAGCGATCAAACAAAAAAAAAAAATTAAAAAAAAAAATAAAAAAACAGGTCAGCAGCAACATATCTAATTTGACATGTACTACATGAAACATGGACTTATAGGCACCGTAATCTTGTTTGCGATAGCAGAGCACTTTGGCGGTCAAAGAGGTTACTTTTCAGCCCACCAGTCCACCGAGACACCACCCCACCAGACCCATTGAACGCCTTGGGCCGCATTACAAATATTTTTGAGTACATTTATGTGTAGATCAAAGTGCATTCTATTAAATTAAACTATTCATGGGTGCCTACTATGCCGTTTTTCTCTGTGTGTATCCTCTGTTTTTAAATTTGTAATTTTCAGGGAACCGGCGTGGCCTTGGAAAACTCGTAACCTTGTGCTCGTACTTTACACCAGAGTATCAGTTCACTCTGCAACAACAGGCAATCAGAATTGTTGAATAAAGCACGCACACATACTGTAAAGCCAGGCCGAGGCTGCTGGCCGAAATACCCTTCAGAATGTCGAATGCCAACCCCAGTGTCAACAACAACGAGCTGCCCCCAGCCGCCAAGAGGCAGCGATTGTCAGATGTTGCAAGTAAAGATGAAAGTACTTTGAATGAGATTTCGACTACTATGGACAGCAGTGAGGGTGAGGTCGGCGGGTCCTCGGGTGGTGGCGTATCCGATCTTCGTGAGCGACTGCATAACATACTGGTGTGCGTTGTGTGCCGCGAGGTTCCACAACCACACGACTTCTTTCAGTGCAGCCATGGGCATATCATGTGTGAGGACTGCAAGACCGCCGTTCTGGCTGTTGCCATCTTCAATAAAACGCGTGCCTGCTGCCCCAGTTGTCGATCGCTCATTAGAAACTACGATCAGGAGCAGAATCTAGTGGTGCGCCAGACTCTCTGGGAGCTACCCATCAGCTGCCCCAGCTGCAATGACCAGTTCTCAGATAGGAAAGATCTCTCCAGACACTTGGAGTTCGTTTGTGAGGGGCGTGTGGTTTGCTGCAAGTACCACTGCCTGGGCTGTTCTTGGAAGGGCCCCTACAAGGACAGCGTCTCACATGATTCCGACTGTAGGTTTCCCCAGAAGCAGGGAAAGGAGATCCTAGATATTCTGCTGCATGTCGAGGACAGGGAGCTTGAGGCCCAAAAGCCCGTGTTGCAGCTCCATCGGGTGCTGAGTGCTAGCCGGGTGGAATTTTTCACCTTGAGAATGAAGTGGATACACCGCTCAGAGGGTTTACATCCACGGACCCTCGAGTCTGAGGTAAGGTTTTGGAGAACCAGAACTCGTCTGCAGCATACCTCTGATGATCTCTTATCCCGATTCCCACAGACGATTCGTGCCTTTGAGGAGTATTGGGTGCTGCGTCTACGTCTGAAAAGAGCTGGGGAAAAAATCACCGTCAGCGGCCAGCTATTGCTTTCGACTACCCCACGAGTGTCCCTCATGGTCGACCATTTGATCCAGATGCCGCAGAGTGTCTGCAGCGCCAAGCAGCACCACGACATACGCCCGCGTATCTACCGCCATATTTTCGATTCAACCGGCAAGTGCGCAAACCGCCAGGAGCTTCCCTTGGCGGGACCTCAGGCCCTGTACCGGCTATTTGCCATGACCCGGATCCAGCTCCGTTTGTGGATGTTTTTGCATTATTGAGCTGACGCTAAAAACCTTTAAATTGTAGTTTAAACCTTTATTGGGCACAACATCTTTTGATTTGATTTTTAAATTCGTTGCTTTAGAGCTGCATTTTTAGGGTTTGGGCGCCTTCTGGATCTGCTCGTTCACAGCAAGACCTTCTTCAGCAGCAGCCTTGACCTTATCATGGAAGTCGTGCAGAAGCAATCGAGTAAATTAGTCATACGTTTTTGTCTGGTCTGTTAAGGTCGGCTAGTGTCGGCTAGACTCACCTTAACGCTATCCTCGTTGAAAAAGTCCTTGACCTTTGCCAGCAGGTCGTTGAGCTGAGCCTCAACTGGCTTGGTGGGCTCCTCACGAGGCACGCGAGCACACATGCACACCTGAAAGCAGAGTTACAGTAAAATCACAATCAGTCACTGTTCCTTTTCGACCACTTCTATCTCCACTTACGGCGAACAGGGCGAACAGGAAGAAGATCAAAGCAATCTTGGCTATTTTTGGTTTTTAGTTTGTTTTACTGGTGCTGCTCTTTACTGAAGAACGTTGCCTTGAGTACTCATAGCGACAGCTCGTTTTGCGTCGGAGCCGAGATGAAACCGAGAGCCGGTCTTATCACCGGCGCCACTATCAAGGTCAAGTGTTTAGAAGCGTACGTCCCGGTCCGCTCAGATAAGAGAGTGGAGTGAAGTAGAGTGCTCAAAGTAGAGTTATAGACTATGTAGCATACTATGTGGGCATGGAGGACATTTTACTACCCATTTAGAGCTCTGGCAAATGGTCGAGATAAGAATTTATATTAAAAAAAATCGCGTACGAGTAGGGAAAGGATACTAGGAAACGGGATACAGGGGGTCAAAGGGACAGATCAGCATGGATACGTAAACGAAGAAGATCACCGGTCAGATCTTTGTCGGCTGCGGTATCGCTCATTGGCGAGAACGCTCACCCTACCATGATCCTTCAGGGCCACCTATTAACAGTCAGGATCCCTTCAAATAAGCCTGCTATTCGATATTGTCTTACATTTATTGAGTATTACTATACAGCATATACTGGGGAAGGAATATCATAAGGGCGAGGTAGGGTATAATGATCTTAAATCTATAAAACTGATTAGTAGTAGGTATATATAAATCCATGTATAAAACCGTGATCATGGTTGAAGACCAACGAATAGTTACCGCACATTCATTCTTTTCAGATGGGGGTTAAACCGGTGGTACGGGCACGTTGCCAATAGAGGTGTCCGGGAATAACCAATCCGTAACTTCTAAACCAGCGTTTCAATACGTAGATACTAGTGGTGCTAATCCCACCCGGAAAGAACAGAAATTTTTCAACGGGTCTCTGTAGCTGGGTGGATAATTACCTCAACAGAATTACACCACTGATCGAAAAATTTTACTGAACTGTGGGCGTTCGTTTTCCAAATCGTCGAACGGCTGCCCCAGTATTGACGATATATAACTGGCGCGTCCACTCAAATTAAATCATCACTTTGAGCCGCACTTGGCACTTGCACTAGGCTGTGACTTTGGCTTGACCTTGGTTTAGAGAACTGGGTCAGCTCTACAAGAATTCTTTTTCCACGGCCGGTCACTCTGACGGTCACGAGGAGAGAAAGAAAGAGGCTGGGACTACTAAAAACAGCAACCCACGTTTTCCCACACTTTCTATGGACTTCTTCTGTTATACAGGATCCAGACACAGCAATATTTAATAAAATATAGTACACTGCAGAAAAATTGCATATCAAAGCGTTGCCGCTTGGTCGCAAAACAGCTGTTGATAAGCTTTATCAAAGCTCACAAGATCTTCAACTCGAATTTTTTACGGCCTAGTTTTAGGCTGTAATTTTTGGAGTTAGCCGTGGATAATTAAAATACGAGGGGGAACGTTGTGAGTTTCTGCGGATACCGCAACTCTACAGTTATACCCGATACTAAGTCAGTATGGCTCTCCTCCGTCAGACGCCGCTAATATTAAACGACACGACAAAGAGTGCGAGAGAGACAGAAAATCAGTCTGAGCGTGACGTCGGGCGCTGCGTAGCCACTGCAAATTGATTTCTTGCTTTTGGCTACAAAAATGATCCGATCTGACCAGATTCAGCAATCTGATAGATATGGTCATTCTCTATGATTTTGCGTTTTTAGTTTTCTCGAATCTGTAATATTGTGGATGCAACAGATTTTCGTCCTTTGTGTGGGCGGAAGGGGGTGGGGCGAAATTTTGAGATATACGTTTTATAGTGCGGATACTAAATTTGGTTACTCTAGCCTTAAAAGTCCCTGAGATTTGGGAATATCCCCAGATTTGCATCCTTTGCGGGGGCGGAAGGGGGTGTGGCGAAGTTTTGAAACAAACTCGTCTCGGTCCGATATATTAGGAGTGTGGATACCAAATTTGTGGATACAGACGGACAGACAGACATGGCTCAATCGACTCGGCTATTGATGCTGAGTCAGAGTTGCTGAAAAAGCTCGGAAGCTTCCAACAAGTACTAATTATTTCAAAATTAAAAAAAAAGTAAATTTGTAGCTACAGATGTTGCTAGTACGGAGAACTAAACTAAGTCCAGGGCCTGGCTTTGCTTTCGATCCGACATATTTCATTCAACTTAAACCTGAGAGACTACTTCGATTGAGTTTCTTGTGTGTTTGTAATTCTATTTATTGTATGAAAATTTACATTGGGGCCACGTGCGCCATGCCGCGCTTCCATTAGTTCCGAAGTCTTTCGCGTTGTTGTGATCTTTGCATCGTTGATCCCTTTCGGGAATAGTTTTTCTATAAACATTTAAATTGATTTCGCCATCCCGAGTATTGGATTTCGTCATCCAAAGAGAGAACTGTAAAATGCCTAAAGTGCAGGATCTGCAGAAAGCCGGGAGTGAGATTGTTTATGAGAAGCCGGGTGTGGGCAAACATTGGTTTTCCATTTAGGCGAGTGTCAAAGATTGGAATTGCGGCGGGGGCGCTTGAGATTGTACATCTTAGAAATCAATTAGGCGGAGGCCCAAGATTGAAATTGTTTTCGTGATTCTGGCTGTAATAATTATACGATCTGGTTCAGATTTGGCACTCTAGAAGATATAGTCATCTTCTACGATTCTGCGTTTTTAGTTTTCTCGTATCGTCGAAATTGTGGATGCCACAGATTTTCGCCCTTTGTGGGGGCGGAAGTGGGCGGGGCAAAGTTTTGAAATATTTTTGGAGCAGTGACATATCACAGAAGTCTGGATCCAAAACATCGTTGCTCTAGCTCTTATAGTCTTTGAGCATTAGGCGCTGAAGGGGACGGACAGACGGACAGACGGACAGACGGAAGGACGGACAGACAGACAGGGCTCAATCGACTCGGCTATTGATGCTGATCAAGCATATATATACTTTATAGGGTCGGAAACGATTCCTTCTGGACGTTACACACATCCACTTTTACCACAAATCTAATATACCCCAATACTCATTTTGAGTATCGGGTATAAAAAGTGAGATAAAAAGGAAACAAACCGGAGCTTAGGGTGTGCAAAAATAAATACAATATACAATACAAATACAAATACAAATACAATGCAAAATACAAATAAATACAAAAGCTAATCAAGACAATTCATAAATACAAAAAAACCAAAAAAACCCAAAGTTTTTAAACAAAACCAACCAAACCAAAACACAAAGAAAGTGAAACTATCAGCGAAACCAAAGAAGGAAGACCCCCAGAAGACCCAGTTGAACAAAGAAATTTAAGAAGGAAGACCCATTCAAAGACCTGTCAGCCAAATCAAGAAGGAAGACCTGTTCGAAGATCTGTCAGCCAAACTAAGAAGGACGACTCCTACCGGATAGTTCGTGAGCAAAAGTTGTATTAATAAATATATAAGTTCAATTAGGTTATATTAGATTATAAAAACTAACATATAAGAAAAATTAAAGGTGGATCAATTAACTTTAGATTTTGAAAAACTAAAAATGATTAACTCTCAAACAAGGACCGATCTCACTGCAGATCTGGTCAAACAATTGATAGCACTTCAAATTTCACAAGTAAAAGAGCAAATTGTAAATTTAAAACAACAAATAGAAACTAAATCCGATCAGGTATCAAATTATCAGGCAGAAACAATAGACGAGACAATAAAAGATGACACCACATTAAAGGTAATAGAATCCCTACCAATTTTCAATGGTGGATTAAACCAATATGTAGGATGGAGGGAAGCTGCAGAAACTGCAGTGAAGTTATATAAGAAAGGAAGTAAGCAATATTATATTGCATTAACAATTTTGAGAAACTAAATAACAGGACCAGCACATGACGCACTGACCAACCACGGGACAGTTTTAAATTTTGATGCCATACTTTCACGACTTGACTTTGTTTAAAGTGACAAGAGACCAATTTACATAATAGAACAGGAGTTAAGCGTTCTCCGACAAGGGAACCTTTCAATTATAGATTTCTATAACGAAGTTAACAAGAAAATGACCTTGCTAATAAATAAGACAATAATGACTCACGGAAAGGACAGTGAAATCACCAAAGAATCAAATAAAAAAATTAGAGACAATGCCTTACGCATTTTTGTCACTGGCCTAAACGGCGGCATTGCTGAAATCCTATTTTCATTGAATCCCCCAGATTTACCGAATGCCTTGGCAAAGGTACAGGAATTGCAATCTAATAACATTCGGGCCCAATTTGCCTACCAATTCAGCGGCCCCAGAAATTCAGGGAATAATAATTACAATACCTTAAGATTCAACCAACGACAACCTAGGACTAATAGTTCACCATTCGACCAAAAAAGGGATTTTCAGAGGAATAACATGTCTTGGGGACAACCCTATTTCTTGGGTAATAGACAACAAAATCAGGCCCCAGAACCAATGGATGTAGACGAATCGATACAAATTCGGAACCGACAGAACAGCAATCAATTCAGGGGAAATAATAATAATAGAAATTATCGGGAGAATACTAACGGTTATTATAGGAGAAATAATAACAATTATAACCAAGCTCAGCATTTTAGGGCAAACGTAAAACCGAATAATCAGTCAAACGACAATCAAGCGCAGAAACGAAAGCCAAACGAAATGTCGGAACAACCGGCTAATAAAGCAATGAGGATAAATAACATTGAGGAGGATCATTTTTTAGATCAGCCCCCGAAGTAGGTCTGCCCTACTTAAAAAGAGTAGATAAAAAAATAAACAGAGAATTAAAAGTTTTGATAGATACGGGAGCAACTTCCTGTTATATAAAAAAAGGAATTTACGAAAATAAAAAAGAACTATCAATTTATAAGAAAGTTGCTACAGTGAATGGGTTTTCAATAATTAAATATTTCCATAATATAACTATTTTCAACACAAAACAAGTGTTTTATGAAATAGATGGAATGGAGGCAGATTTACTAATAGGATTTAACCTATTAAAGAAAATCGGAGCTGTTATTGATACAGGAAAGGGGACTTTAAGTTATAAAGACAATGAGGAGAAACTAATATATGACGAGGTCCTTTTTTTAAACAAATTAACCTTTATAGAAGGAAAAACCATCCTTCCGTTGAAGGAATATATAATAAAAAAATATTTTGAAGCAGAAAAAGAAATGAAAAGTGATTCAGTAAAGGTAGAAGGAAGTTTATATAGCTTGGGATCAAAAAATCCTGAGCACGCCGACGAAGAATTATCCGTCAATAGTTTGGGATTCAAATATCCTGAACCCGCCGTCGTTGAATTATCCGACATCCAAAGTTTTAATAGTTTGGGATTAAAGAATCCTGAACACGCCGTCGTTGAATTATCCGACAATGAACAATTTAAAAGTTTGGGATGCAAAAATCCTGAACGCGCCGTCGTAGAAATATCCAACATTCAAAATTATGCAAATTCTGAATTGAAAAAAATGAAATTGTATAACACAATAACCTACAAAGAGGACAATTTAGAGAATCTCAGAGAGAAAATGGTATCTATCATCGAAGAAGACCATGCCAATATAAATTTACAGTTACCGTTCAGAACGGATATAAAAGGAGAGATTAACACTGAACATGATAGACCGGTATATGGCAAGCAGTATCCATACGCTTATTCGGTTAACGATTTCGTTAATAACGAAATAAGTAAAATGTTAGATGAAGGTATAATCAGACCTAGTAAAAGCCCATATAATTCACCGGTAATAGTAGTACCAAAGAAGGGAGTAAATGAGGACGGAACTCCTAAACATAGATTAGTAATAGACTTTAAGAAACTTAATGAAAACACCATACCGGATAGATACCCTATGCTAGATCCTTCAGTAATCCTTGCCAATTTAGGTAAGGCAAAGTATTTCTCGGCCATTGATTTAGAGTCAGGTTTCTATCAGATTTTAATGAGGGAATCGGATATTGAAAAAACATCTTTTTCCATGAATAACGGCAAATATGAATTTCTAAGAATGACTATGGGATTGACGAACGCTCCCAGAATTTTCCAAAGGGCAATGGACGATATACTTAGAGAACAAGTTGGGAAAACTTGTCACGTCTATATGGACGATATAATAATATTTTCAAAAACTATAGAACAACATTATAAAGATCTAATTCATATAATACAGATATTGCAAAACGCTAACATGAAAATTTCCCTAGAAAAGTCTAAATTCTTTCAATTGGAAACCAAATTTCTGGGATACATTGGGATACATTGGGATACAAAATATCATTAAAACAGATCCAGACAAAATCTCCACAATACAAAACTATCCAATTCCTAAAAATATCAGAGAGCTACGTAGCTTCTTAGGACTAACAGGGTATTACAGAAAATTTGTCCGAAATTATGCTACAATTGCCAAACCATTAACAAAATATCTGAGTGGAGTAAATGGGAAAGTTTCACGAAGGGCATCCAAGAAAACATTAATACAGCTGGATGAACCAGCAATTGGAGCATTTAATAATTTAAAGGACAGTTTAATAGCACATATTGAATTAGTACTACCAGATTACAATAAAAAATTCACATTAACCACAGATGCATCGGACATAGCAATAGGTGCAGTTTTGTCGCAAGATGGGAATCCCATAACATTTATTTCTAAAACTTTAAGTAAAACCGAGCAATTATATGCTACTAATAAAAAGGAATTATTAGCTATTGTATGGGCATTAAAAAATTTGCGAAATTATTTATACGGAGTGAGTGGAATTGAAATACATACAGATCACCAACCTTTGTCCTTTGCAATGTCGCAAAAAAATCCAAATGTTGAAATGAAACGTTGGTATTACTTAATAGAAAGTTTTACACCAAAAATCATTTATAAGCCAGGCTCAACTAACGTAGTAGCGGACGCTTTATCTCGGATTAAAATAAATCATATGACAGATAGTGATGTCGACCAGACAGAATCAGAATCAGACATAAATACTCAGCGTTCAGCAGAGAGTAGTTTTGAAAACGTCATTCAAGAGACTAGCAAGCCTCTAAACCAATTTAAACAGCAGCTACTATTAGCGCAAGGGAGATTCACAGTTCATGAGTTATTAAGAGTTTATGAAAATACCCGACATATTATTGAATTTGATACGGTTGACAATCTGCTAATCATTTTAAAAGAATTTATTCAGCCTCACTTAACCACAGGAATACACTGCACTTTAGAAGACTTATACCTTATCCAAAATAAGCTAAAGGAAAACTTCATAAATAAATTTCTCTTCACGAGAAAGTTCCTCCAAGATGTAGTAAATTCAGAAGATAAAGCTATAATTATAGAAGAAACACATTGCAGAGCCCATAGAGGACTAGACGAAAATTACAAATAAATAACTAAGCTGTATTAGTGGCCAAACCTGCACAAAAAATTAAAAGAATATATAAAAAATTGCGAGATCTGTAACAAAAACAAATATCACAGACACCCTGTAAAAATTCCAATTGGGGAAGCTCCCATTCCAGCAAAAGAAGGAGATCAATTACACTTAGACATATACTATGCCCAAAACCTAACATTCATAACTTGTATAGATTCTTATTCCAAATACTTGGTGGTCAAGGAAATTCAAAGTAAATTAAACATTGAAAATAAGGTAATGGAAATTTTGCAACACTTTCCGTTAGCAACATCATTATTGACTGACAACGAACCAAGCTTTACTTCAGCACAATTTAGATCATTCATAAAAAGAAGTAACTTAACTATTTATTATGCTGATCCCAGACACAGCACCTCAAATGGTCAGGTAGAAAGGGTACATTCCACACTAACAGAAATAGCGCGGTGCATCAAGGATGAACTAAATCTAACAGATTATTCAGAAATAATAATAAGGGAGGCACTGAAATATAACCTGACGATACATTCAACGACCAATCAAATGCCATATGACATATTGTATAACAAAATAGAACACAAACATAATCCAATATTACTTAAGGAAGCTCAGACCAAAATCCTTAAGCTACATAACAAAGATAGAAGAGAAAAAGATTATAAAATAGGAGAAGTAGTTTATGAAAAGAAATTCGGGGAAAGAAATAAACTTCAATCCCGATACAAAAAGCAGGTAGTTAAGGAAAATCGACCGAATAAAATTATAATCAACAATAGAAACAGAATTATACATAAAGATAACATCAAATATTAAATATTTTTTCCAGAAAATGTATGCGAATATACTAATACTGACTTTTGTTATATTGACGACTTCGGAAGTAATTGACTATACGCATAGTGACTATCTATTGCTCAAAGACGACAGAGACGTTTACACTTATGAAACATACGCTGAACTTTTCCATATTACTAATTTGAGTTTTTATAGAGAGATAATTGATAAAGAGTCCAAACATGTCAACAAATCAATTAATTCAGACGATGAGTGGGAAATATCAATGGACTTAAGTCTATTAAAATTAATGATTTCAGAATTAGTTCCAAAACGGAATGAAAGGGGAATTAATGAATTAGGTACCATTTGGAAATGGATAGCAGGCAGCCCTGATCATGACGACTTTTTGAAAATACAAAATAAAGTAAATGAATTAACTGAAAATAATAATAAACAATTTGTAATAAATTCCAAATTTTTCAAAGAAATTGAATTGCTATCAAATTTGTTGGAATACCCCTATTCCCACATTCAAATAATAACATTAAATAATATTATCGATATGTTAGGTATTATTATTATGAGTTAGTCTGGTCACACTTGAAGTGTCGACGCTCTCTCTTCTTTTGTGATCTCAAGTGTGTGGACCGGTGTTGCAGCAAAAAGTAATCAAGAAATACATAAATAATCTTTAAAGAAAAACATAACTTGGTACTGTCTTCCGTTTACTAATTGTCATAGCCAGTCTACCAATAGGTTATGGGCCCAGTCCACGCCAATTTAAATAAATTAAATTAATAACAAATAGTTGTGAAATTAGTTCCGCGTGCGTTCTTGTGTAGTTTTTTTTGTAGTGTGTGTGTGTATAATATATACATACATAGAAAATGGAAAGAAATAAGCAACATATTAAGCCTTTTTGTGGCGAGAAATATTCTATATGGAAATTTAGAATCAGAGCTTTGTTTGCTGAATTAGAGGTGCTCCAAGTAGTCGATAACATAATGCCTAACGAAGTAGATGATAATTGGAAAAAGGCAGAGCGATGTGCGAAGAGCATTTTAATTCAATATTTAGGCGACGCATTTCTAAACTTCGCGGCAGGCGACATTTCGGCACGTGATATTCTGAAGAATTTAGACGCCATATATGAGCGTAGAAGCCTTGCGTCGCAATTAGCTGCACGTAAACGTTTAATAACACTCAAACTCTCAAGTGAAATGACACTTTCGAGTCATTTTGTTATTTTTGATGAAACAGTGAGTGAGTTGTTAGGGGCGGGCGCTAAAATGGATGAGATGGACAAAGTGGCACATTTGCTGCAGACTCTACCTTCAACCTATAATGGTGTCATCACGGCAATCGAAACTTTGTCAGATGAAACTCTATCATTAGCGTTTGTAAAAAATAAATTGTTCGACTACGAGACCAAATTAAGAAATGAAAGTACTGATACAAGTAGTAAAGTCATGAAGGCAGTTGTAAGAAATAATAACAATTTTAATAATCGTAAAACGTTTGGATCTAGAAACACACGGCAAAAGATATTATTTAAGGGAAAAGCTAGAAGTAATATTAAATGCCATCACTGTGGCAAAGGGCACATGAAAAAAGACTGTTACCAGTTTATAAGGTTAAATCAAAACAAAGAAAATTATAAACATAATAAACAAGCTCAGCTTGCAGCATCGGGCCACGGGTTCGCATTTATGATGCGGAAAATGAAAAAGAGTGATCAAATAAATAATGAACTCGGTTTTATACTCGATTCTGGTACAACGGATCATTAGATCAATGATGACTCGCTGTAAGCCGATTGCATCGAATTGGAGCAGCCAATTACAATCGCTGTGGCAAAAGAAGGCGAGTTTTTATATGCCACTAAGCGTGGAATTGTGCGGCTGCACAATAGACACAATATCACACTGGAGGATGTGCTCTACTGCAAGGAGGCAGCAGGAAACCTCATGTCTGTCAAGCGTCTGCAACAGGCAGGGATGTCAATTAAGTTTGACTGTGGTGGTGTCTCCATATCAAAAAATGGAGTAATTGTTGTTAAACATACAGGTATGTTGGATATACCTGTAGTCAAATTCCAAGCATACAGTGTAGATGCTAGGAACAAAAATAATTATCGATTATGGCATGAGAGGTTGGGGCATATAAGCAATGCAAAATTGCTTGAAATAAAGAATAATAATTTATTTAATGACAGTAATCTTCTTGTTAATTTAAAAATATCAGATGAAGTTTGTGAGTCATGTTTAAATGGGAAACAGGCTAGGTTGCCATTTAAGCAATCTAAAGATAAAAGTTATATAAAACGTCCCTTGTTTGTAATACATTCAGATGTATGTGGCCCCATTAAACCAGTTACACTAGACGATAAAAATTATTTTGTGATCTTCGTAGATCAATTTACACATTATTGTGTAACCTATTTGTTAAAATATAAATCAGATGTATTCAATGTATTTAAAGATTTTGTAGCAAAGAGCGAGGCTCATTTTAATTTCAAGATTGTCAATTTGTACATTGACAACGGTAGAGAATACTTGTCGAATGAAATGCGTGAGTTCTGCGTTAATAAAGGAATAAGTTATCATTTGACAGTGCCACATACACCTCAGTTGAATGGTGTTTCGGAGCGAATGATAAGAACCATTACAGAGAAAGCTCGTGCTATGGTAAATGGTGCAAAATTAGACAAAAGTTTTTGGGGTGAAGCTGTGCTAACTGCAACATATCTAATCAACAGAATTCCAAGCAAAGCACTTGCTGATTGTAAAATGACCCCATATGAGCTGTGGCACAATAGAAAGCCCAATTTAAAATTTTTAAGAGTGTTCGGTTCAACCGTGTATGTGCACAACAAAATTAAAAAAGGTAAATTTGATGAAAAATCATTCAAAGCTATCGTGATAGGGTATGAACAAAATGGACTCAAATTGTGGGATGTCATTAAAGGAAAAGTTATTGTTGCAAGAGATGTTGTCGTAGACGAGACTAATATGCTTTATTCTAGAGAAGTAAAATTTGAAACAGATTTCCCGAAAGAGAGTAAGGAAAGAAGTCAACAAGAATTCCTGAATGAGAGTAAGGAATCTGATCAGCTTAATTTCCCGAATGATAGTACGGAATGTGGAATCCTGAATGATAGTAAGGAATGTGATCAGTTTAATTCCCCGAATGAAAGTACGGAATGTGAAATCCTGAATGAAAGTAAGGAATGCGAAAAGCTGCATTTTCCTAATGAAAGTAGGAAAAGAAAAACTGATTTCCTGAATGATAGTAAGGAATTATATATCCCGAATGAGAGTAAGGATTGTGAAAAAGCTGATCAGCCAGATAATTGTCGTGAAGAAAATAAGGATACTAATATAATTAGTAGAAAAAGTGAGAGGTTAAAGTCTAAGCCGAAGGTGTCTTATAAAGAACATGATAAAAGCTTTAACAAATTTATATTAAATGCCCATATAATGTTTGATGAAGTTCCAAATTCTTTTGATGAAATAAATTTTAGGAACGATAAATCTGATTGGGAGGAAGCAATAAATACAGAGTTAAATGCCCATGAAATTAATAACATCTGGACAATTATAAAGAAGCCAGAAAACAAAAATATTGTAGACAGTAGATGTGTATTTTCCATTAAATATAATGAACTAGGAGTCCCAATAAAATACAAAGCTAGACTGGTTGCAAGAGGATTTACTCAAAAGTACCAAGTAGACTATGAAGAAACATTTGCTCCCGTTGCTAGAATTGCCAGTTTTAGGTTCGTACTATCATTGGCAGTCCAGTTTAATTTGAAAGTCCATCAGATGGATGTTAAAACAGCTTTCCTCAATGGTACATTAAGTGAGGAGATATATATGCGGCCTCCTCAGGGCGTATTATGCGGTGCTGGGCGTGTATGCAAACTGAACAAAGCCATTTATGGGCTCAAACAAGCAGCTAGATGCTGGTTTCATGTATTTGAGCAAGCATTGAAAGAATTCGATTTTGTAAACTCTCCCGTGGATCGTTGCATATATATTCTTGATAGAGGTGACATAAAGAAAAACATATATGTATTATTATATGTTGATGATGTAGTAATAGCGACAAGGGATATGGATAGAATGAATAATTTCAAAAATTATTTAAACGAAAGATTTAGAATGACTGACTTAAATGAGATAAAACATTTTATCGGTATCAGAGTAGAAATGTTTGAAGACAAAATATATTTGAGTCAAGCTGCATATGTAAAAAGAATTTTAAATAAATTTAACATGGATAGTTGCAATTCAGTCAGTACTCCATTACTAAATAAACTAAATTATGAGTTACTTAACTCAGGTGAAGACTGCAATGCTCCATGTCGTAACCTTATTGGCTGTTTAATGTACATAATGCTGTGTACACGACCAGATTTAACTACCGCTGTAAATATCTTGAGTAGATATAGTAGCAAGAACAATGCTGAGTTATGGCAATGTTTAAAAAGGGTTATTAGATATTTAAAGGGAACCATTGATATGAAGCTTATATTTAAAAAGAATACATCATTTGAAAATACATTAGTTGGCTATGTAGACTCCGATTGGGGTAGTAATGAGATTGATAGAAAAAGTACAATGGGTTATTTGTTTAAAATGTTCGATTCCAATTTAATTTGTTGGAATACAAAAAGACAGAATTCAGTGGCAGCTTCATCAACTGAAGCTGAATATATGGCCCTATTTGAAGCTGTAAGAGAAGCTTTATGGCTAAAGTCTCTTCTAAATACTATTAATCTTAAACTCGACAGACCCATTAAAATTTATGAAGACAACCAAGGCTGTATTAGCATTGCAAATAATCCCTCATGTCATAAAAGAGCAAAGCATATTGATATAAAATATCATTTTTCAAGAGAACAGATAGAAACTAATGAGATTTCTCTTGAGTATATTAATACAGACAACCAACTTGCTGACATCTTCACGAAGCCACTACCTGCTGGAAGATTTGCGGAACTGCGGAACAAATTAGGACTACTACAAGAAGAATGATTCCAATTTAATGAAAACATGAACATGAAGCTTTATTAACGAATTTATTACATTAATTCATATTTAATTTTTTTTTTGATTTGAACCAAAAGAACCAATGAATTGTTAAAGTAATTTAATTTTATGTTAATCTAATTTTAAAGTGATCTGATCGGGTTTTTCTGGGTTTTCCCCGTATCCTTAGAGCAAATGCTAGATCACATAACACTTCCCAGAATGCACACCAACCACATTAGAATAACAATTGAATGTTACCTTTTTGATTTAAGGATGAAAACTTTTTTATATTTTTTATTTTTATGATTTTGATAATTAATGTTATTTTTGAGGGGGGCGTGTTGGAATACCCCTATTCCCACATTCAAATAATAACATTAAATAATATTATCGATATGTTAGGTATTATTATTATGAGTTAGTCTGGTCACACTTGAAGTGTCGACGCTCTCTCTTCTTTTGTGATCTCAAGTGTGTGGACCGGTGTTGCAGCAAAAAGTAATCAAGAAATACATAAATAATCTTTAAAGAAAAACATAACTTGGTACTTTCTTCCGTTTACTAATTGTCATAGCCAGTCTACCAATAAAATTCATTAAAAAATGTCATCTTCAATGAAGAAACGATACTGAGAAAGCATCGTTTAAAATTAATAACTTTTGACCTACTAAATTTAGTTGATACCATAACCCTCTTAAAAGTAAACATTTTCAATACAAAAATTTTAAATAAAAACGAAATAGAGGACATTTATAAGCATGAAAAACATCCTGTTGAACTGTCTGATCTGCTGGACATTGCAACGGTTAAAATAATTCGAAATGCAGATTTAATAATCATTTACATAAAATATCCTCAAATTAAAGATATTTGCAAGTTTTACCATGCAAGAGCCATCTCACAAAATGATGGAATGTTAGTTATAAGTGAAAAAGTTTGTGAATGTAAGGAGAAATACTATTTAATGAATTATTTTAAAAGTGAAACTTTTAACAATTACGCACAAATAAATTTAAAGAATACCTGTTTCACCAATTTACTTAATGGCTTTAAAGCCAACTGCACTAAAAAAAAGGGAAAAAAACAAAGAAATAGACATCATTCAGGATGGTGCCATATTAGTTTCAGGCAAAAATATCGTAGACAATACTACTTTGTTAGGATCGTATCTCCTTATATTCAACAACACAATTGTAATAAATAATATAACCCACATAAATGATAAGGGTAAAATTCTAAGATATATATCGCATCATAGATATAGCGATTTTGAATTAGTTGATTATATACAATCGAATGATAAGCAATTTTCTTTTGATAATGTTAATATTTTAAATCCCCTTATAACATTAGGTAATACGGCCAGATCATTAACAACATTATTTTTAATCATTTTGATATTATTAATGTTATTTTACTTCGGCTATAAATTAACCAAATTTGTACTTATTAAATCAATAAGAATACCGTCAGAAGAAATAGTGGAAAGCAACATTCAAATACTGTCAGAAGAAATTAGAGTTCTATCAGAACTTCAAAATGTATCGGGACGAAACATTTAAGAATGGGGGGAGGTAATTCTATTGAGCTCTTATACGAGTTGTAAACAATCTTTGGCTTTCCAAAACGAAAACAATTTCAATCTTGGGCCTCCGCCTAATTGATTTCTAAGATGTACAATCGCAATGGCTCCCGCCACAATCCCAATCTTTGACACTCGCCTAAATGGAAAACCAATGTTTGCCCACACCCGGCTTCTCATAAAAAATCTCACACCCGGCTTTCTGCAGATCCTGCACTTTAGGCATTTTACAGTTCTCTCTTTGGATGACGAAATCCAATACTCGGGATGGCGAAATCAATTTAAATGTTTATAGAAAAACTATTCCCGAAAGGGATCAACGATGCAAAGATCAGAAAGCTCAAGTCAGTCTTGATCCAGCAGCGACACCGCAAAGTCTAGCTAAAAATTAAGATCGCGCAATCCCTTTGCCCGGAATTCCTTTGTGACCCTCTACTTAAATCTATATCAGTGAAGTTCGAAGTAAAATAAAAACTTTTTAAAAACACAATCCGCTACCGCAGTTATTTAATTTGTATGCAAACTGAACAAAGCCATTTATGGGCTCAAACAAGCAGCTAGATGCTGGTTTCAAGTATTTGAGCAAGCATTGAAAGAATTCGATTTTGTAAACTCTCCCGTGGATCGTTGCATATATATTCTTGATAGAGGTGACATAAAGAAAAACATATATGTATTATTATATGTTGATGATGTAGTAATAGCGACAAGGGATATGGATAGAATGAATAATTTCAAAAATTATTTAAGCGAAAGATTTAGAATGACTGACTTAAATGAGATAAAACATTTTATCGGTATCAGAGTAGAAATGTTTGAAGACAAAATATATTTGAGTCAAGCTGCATATGTAAAAAGAATTTTAAATAAATTTAACATGGATAGTTGCAATTCAGTCAGTACTCCATTACTAAATAAACTAAATTATGAGTTACTTAACTCAGGTGAAGACTGCAATGCTCCATGTCGAAACCTTATTGGCTGTTTAATGTACATAATGCTGTGTACACGACCAGATTTAGCTACCGCTGTAAATATCTTGAGTAGATATAGTAGCAAGAACAATGCTGAGTTATGGCAATGTTTAAAAAGGGTTATTAGATATTTAAAGGGAACTATTGATATGAAGCTTATATTTAAAAAGAATACATCATTTGAAAATACATTAGTTGGCTATGTAGACTCCGATTGGGGTAGTAATGAGATTGATAGAAAAAGTACAACGGGTTATTTGTTTAAAATGTTCGATTCCAATTTAATTTGTTGGAATACAAAAAGACAGAATTCAGTGGCAGCTTCATCAACTGAAGCTGAATATATGGCCCTATTTGAAGCTGTAAGAGAAGCTTTATGGCTAAAGTCTCTTCTAAATAGTATTAATCTTAAACTCGACAGACCCATTAAGATTTATGAAGACAACCAAGGCTGTATTAGCATTGCAAATAATCCCTCATGTCATAAAAGAGCAAAGCATATTGATATAAAATATCATTTTTCAAGAGAACAGATAGAAACTAATGAGATTTCTCTTGAGTATATTAATACAGACAACCAACTTGCTGACATCTTCACGAAGTCACTACCTGCTGGAAGATTTGCGGAACTGCGGAACAAATTAGGACTACTACAAGAAGAATGATTCCAATTTAATGAAAACATGAACATGAAGCTTTATTAACGAATTTATTACATTAATTCATATTTAATTTTTTTTTTGATTTGAACCAAAAGAACCAATGAATTGTTAAAGTAATTTAATTTTATGTTAATCTAATTTTAAAGTGATCTGATCGGGTTTTTCTGGGTTTTCCCCGTATCCTTAGAGCAAATGCTAGATCACATAACACTTCCCAGAATGCACACCAACCACATTAGAAGAAAAATTGAATGTTACCTTTCTGATTTAATGATGAAAACTTTTTTATATTTTTTTATTTTTATGATTTTGATAATTAATCTTATTTTTGAGGGGGGCGTGTTGGAATACGCCTATTCCCACATTCAAATAATAACATTAAATAATATTATCGATATGTTAGGTATTATTATTATGAGTTAGTCTGGTCACACTTGAAGTGGCGATGCTCTCTCTTCTTTTGTGATCTCAAGTGTGTGGACCGGTGTTGCAGCAAAAAGTAATCAAGAAATACATAAATAATCTTTAAAGAAAAACATAACTTGGTACTGTCTTCCGTTTACTAATTGTCATAGCCAGTCTACCAATAGAGTGCTTCAATTTTGAAACTGCTTGCCATCGATTTCCTAGCGTCTTTGGTAGCTGGGATGGCTCACTGTCAGCGTGTGCTGTTAACGGCTCTCCTATCAGGAAATGCCCTGGCGTTAATGCTGTTACGTCGTTTGGGTTGTCAGATATTGGTGTTAATGGTCGAGAGTTTAGTATGGCCTCTATTTCGACTACAACCGTTTCTAACTCCTCTTAGGTTAAATTTGACGTCATCACATTTTTAAGAGGAGATGTTTGGCAGATTTTACTTCAGCTTCCCATAAACCGCCGAAGTGTGGTGCGCGAGGAGGTATAAATTTAAACTGTAGCCCTTTGTTGTTGCACTCTCGTACAATGTGTTCCTTTTCCGAGAATATGGCTTCTTCTAACTCTTGAAGTTTGTTCCTGGCTCCTACGAAATTCGTAGCATTGTCGCAATGGAGCAATTGACATTTTCCTCGACGAGAGATGAACCGCCGAAGTGCCGCTAAAAATGCTTCTGTGGTGAGATCACTGACCAGCTCTAGCTGTACTGCTTTAGTCGCGAAACAACAAAATATAGCTATGTATGCTGTATTAGGCTTCTTTCCTCGAATTTTATAGTAGATTTTGAATGGTCCACAGTACTCAACACCAGAATTGAGGAATGGCCGTGCTTGGGTGACTCGAAGACTCTAGTAGTTTGGGCTTGGCTCTAGTGCATTTCACGCAGTTCTGCACAATACTTCTGGCCATGTTTTTCCTTTGAGTATCCAGTACTGTTGTCGTGATGTTGTCAGCAATGCCTGGGGGCCGCAATGCATGTTTTCCTTGTGTATCTTATCAAGGATCAACTTCACAATTGGATCGTTGTAGGGCAGGAGCATTGGGTGTTTGGCGTCAAATGAAATATTTGCCGCTGTTGTGAAATCCTCGATACGATATTTCAATGTTGAGCAGAAATGCTCTGGGGAATCTTTGCGTTTAATAATGTACTACACGATATAGACAATTCGAGATTTATTCATTTGGACTTCAATCAACTTAAACTTTAATCGTAATCGCGTATAGAGTACAATGTAATGGGTACTACGGGTTTAAGCGCGGCCGGCTGCAACTGCTAATTGTCGTTGTGATTTCGTCGACACGCAAACGAAGACTCTTCTTTGTGATCGGAGACGAGGTTACGCCGCCCTAGCATGAAACGACGCCGTTCTCCGAGTGGGCAGTCGCAGTTAGAGCGCTCCCACTCTCTTTGTAGTTTAACCCTTAGAAAACCGTCCATGCCGCCCCCAATACTGGGACCAGTATTAGAAACCAAAGGATGTCACATGTGAATGCTCTGTGAATAAATAAAGTGTTCGTTATGGTACATGTATGGTCAAATGGAGCTAGCAACGGTGGTAGGATTATTCTGAGGTCTGTGGCAACGGTAGCCGACATAGTTTAGAGACCGATCGTTTGTATACGCCTGATGCTGTTTTAACAGTTGCGACTCTGACTAAACTGTCAGCTCCAGGGTGAACTTCTATTATCCTTCCCAGTTTCCACTCGTTGGGTGGCAGTCGGTCATCCTTGACAATTGCTAGACCGCTGACTTGTAGATTGTCGGTTTCATGTCGCCACTTTGGACGGGCTTGAAGATGTGATAGCCAATCCGAACACCAACGCTTGCCAAAATTGCCGGATCATTTTCTGTCCTTCCAGAAATTGGACTGTGAGTGGAACATCCCTTGTTACATCCGGCGGAGCTAATAATGAATCTCCAATAAGAAAATGTGCCGGGGTGAGGACAGCTAGGTCCTCCGGCTCCGCGCTTAGTGGACATAATGGCCTGGAATTTAAACAGGCTTCAATTTATGTTAGCACGGTAGCAAGTTGTTCGTAGGTCATTTTATATCCTGAAAAGGCTCGATAAAGATGTGTTTTGACAGACTTCACATTTGCCTCCCAAAGGCCTCCGAAATTAGGACTATGCGGTGGATTAAAATGCCATTGGACGTTTCGGGCCGCTAAAGCAGGTATTACAGTTGTGGGTAGCTCTCGTTTCAAATGTATTTGCCAGGTTTGAAGAGCCCGGTCGGCACCAATGAAGTTCGTGCCGCAGTCGCTATACATGTGTTAACAGTAGCCCCGACGCGCGATGAAACGTTGTAGAGCCATGAGAAAGTGTTCGGTGGTTAAGCCCGTGACCGCTTCAAGATGAATTGCCTGTGTAGCCAAACAGATGAAAACTGCGATATACGCCTTGTAGTTTGTGTGTCCACGGAATCTGGATGCTTGAATTTCGAACGCGCCTGTATAGTCTCTATGTAGGGGAAGATCGGCCATCAATTGTGCTGCTGGTTTCGGTCGGTGACGAAAACATCGGACGCATTGTCGAAGAATGCGTTTGATAGTTTGTTTTCCGTTGACTATCCAGAATTTGTGTCGAATAGTGGCCAGCGTTAATTCGGTGCCGCCGTGGAGTGCGAGACGGTGGGCATTACGCACGACGAGATCGGTAAAATGATGATGATTGGGAATGATCATTGGTTGTCGATGGCTTATTGGAAGGTGCCTTGCATTTCGCAGTCGACCTCTGACTCGTAGAATTTGTTGGTCATCTAGAAATGGGGATAATTGACACAGCTTGTGTGTGCCCGATAGTGCCTTGTTTCCCTTCAACCTCAATATTTCTGTCGCGTAGACCTCCTATTGAATGCTGCGAACGAGATGAATTAAAGCGTTGTCGAGCTCCTGCACACTCAGTGGTCCAGACAGTTTGTCCCCTTTGGCTTGAATGTTATGTATAAACCGTAGAACATATGCCATGACTGATATTAACCTGTCGTATGAGGACGAGTTTTGGATGAAGGCTTCTGGAGCCTCCGAGACTTGCACAGCATTTTGGAACAAAACTGATGATTTCTCCTCGATTATAGTCCTGTCGATGTCCTGACTGGGAACTCCGCTTGCCGGCCATTGGCTTTCCGGCTGCTGTAGCCATGATGGTCCAGACCACCATAATGGATGTACTGCTAATTCTTGTGGTGTTAAGCCACGAGTTGCGCAGTCCGCTGGGTTTACCGCAGTAGGTACATGTCTCCACTGAGTTGATGTACTATGCTCTAAAATCTGTCCAACGCGATTTGACACAAAGGTTTGCCATCGGTGGGGATCTCCATTTATCCAAAACAAAACGATAGTAGCATCTGACCAATAGAAGGTTGACACAGGTGGTGCGAAGTTGGTCCCGGATCCATTTTGCCAGTTTAACTGCCAGCAGCGCACCCGAAAGTTCGACTCGTGGAATTGTGATCGGTTTCGTGGGTGTGACTCGACTGCGTGCAGCTAGCAAATGAGTTTGAATCATTCCGTTTGGTAGCTCTGCACGAATATATGCACATGCTGCATACGCCAGTGATGATCCATCGCAGAAAACATGTAGCTGTACTGACGCAAGCTCGTGGATGTTGAAGCGCAGCCATCGTGGTACTTGAATTTGCTCGACATATGGCAAGTTCTGTATGAATCCCTGCCATCTATCAAGCAGTTCGGTTGGCAGCGGTTCATCCCAGTCCAGTTGTGCTAGGCTGCCATCGTTGCGTTTGATGCGGGCCATCCATGAGTCCTTGAGTATCGCCTTCGCGATCACAGGGCGTGATGAAACCTAATGGGTCGTACAGTCGGGCGACTATGGAAAGTAAAGAACGTTTAGTATGTGCGTGACTGATTTCAAAATTTATCTTGAACCCAAAATAGTCTTGATGTGGATGCCAATAGAGGCCTAAGGTTTTAACGGGATCTTGGTACTCAAACTCTAATAATGTCTTATGAGATAAATGGTCTGGAGGTATGTCTTGTAGCAGAGGAGCGTCATTCGCAGACCACTTTCGAAGTTCCATTCCTGCTGATCGTAAGGCTCCGATCAATTGATTTTTAATTTCTAATGCTCCTTCGCGAGTGGAAGCTCCGCTTTGTACGTCATCAACGTTTATTTCGTGTCGAAGGACCCTTTCCGCGAGTGGGTATCGGTCGCTTTCATCCTGCGCCAGTTGATGTATGACGCGAATGGCTGTGTAAGGAGCTGAAGCGGTTCCAAACGTAACTGTGTTGAGATAATACTCAGCTACTTGGTTGTGTTCGTCATGCCAAAAGATGCGTTGATATTGCGAATCCTCTGCATTCATGTCAATGCATCTATACATCTTCTGAATGTCGGCAGCAAAAACAAAACGATGGAAACGCCAACTCAGGACCACGCCGGCTAGATCGTTTTGGAGCGCTGGTCCGGTGCATAGGACGTCATTGAGCGATTTTCCGTTTGACGTTTTACAGGAGGCGTCATATACTACTCTAACCTTAGTAGTGACACTTTCCTCTTTGAATACTGCGTGATGAGGCAAGGTGCAACATGTGGACTCGATTCCATTCTCCTTGCTAATGATGCAATGGTTGTTACTTTGGTCACCTGGCCTAGTTGAAAGTACTCATTCATGACTTCCGAATATTTGGCTTGCAGCTCCGGCTGCCTTTGGAATCTTCGTTGAAGCATTTGGAATCGATTAATCGCGATTTGACGTGATTTACCTAGCACCTGCGAAGGGTCAAACAAACGCTTAAGTGGTAACCGTACCAAATACTTGCCGTTTCGTTGACGGATGTGAGTTCGTTTAAAATGCTCCTCGCACCATCGCTCTTCTGGTGTGAGCTGTTTTGCAGAACCGAGATGCTCCATTTCGAAGAATTTCTGGACGAGATTCTCGAGCCTGTTGTGGTGATATCTAATAGTGACAGCGTGTGCGCGTGTGGAAGTGGCTCGACCAAAGACTATCCAGCCAAGCTGGGTGTGCTGTGCAATTGGTTGGTTCTCGTTTCCTCTGCGGATATCTGAAAGCAGGATCTGTGGGATTACGTCCGCTCCCAGCAGAAGATCAATCCGTTGTTATTTGTAGACCCTGGCATCGGCGAGTTCTATTCCGTTGAAATAAGGACATTGCTGCAATTTGATGTATTTTGAAGGTAATTGCGATGTAAGCGTTTTAAGTATAAACGCAGTATCAATGGTAGTACAAAACTGCGAAGTACAAGAACTTAATGACAATTCTGTAGTGTAGGTACACCTGTTCTTGGAGGTGGTCCCAACTCCTGCAATTTCTGCCGAAATTGGATGCCGCTTGAGGTTGAGAGCCTGCACTGTGTGCTCTGTAATGAGGGTTCCTTCCGAGCCTGAATCCAATAACGCACGTACCACAGCTGATTGGCCAGTGTGGGGGTTGTGGGTTGTGACCAGGGCAGTGGCCAGAAGGACAGTGCTGGGTTCGTGATGCGTTGCCGTAGCGGAGCCTAGTTGCGCAGAGTGTGTTCTCACAGACGAGTCGGTCGCTGCAGACTGTGGATGCTTTCCTTGCAAAGCAGTCCTTGGACAAAAGGTCCGGGCAATGCCGAAGATTGTGACTGTCGCTACAGTGAGGGCAGCGAGTGTGTTCGGCAACCGCAGTCTTGGCGTGGAAACTGTTGCCCTTGTATGTTACGTTGCCAACTGACTTCTTCGGGTGCCTTTGATTGACAGGCTGCGGCACAGGTGTCCGCGTCGTGGAGTGGCCTCGATTTTCGAACACATCGATGCTGACGAGACGGTCGTTGAGAAATGATTGTAGCTGAGAAAATGTGGCAAGTTCGGCAGAGCTACCGAGATGGAGCTCCCAAGCTTGCAGTGTCGTGCTTGACAGTCTGGTAGTGAGATGATGAGCCATCCAATGCTGAACATCTAGATTCTTGAAAGCATTGAGACAAACCGTCGCAACATTAAGCATATGTTTTATATCAGCAGACTGCTCCTTTGTCAACTGTGGCAAGTCATACAAACCGTTCATACGGTACATAAGCTGCAGCCGTTTGTTGTCGTATCGCTTGAGGACGAGACTCCAAGCTGTTGCATAGTTAGTTCTCGCAAGCGCCATCTGCTGAATGTCCTCGTCGCGATCCGAGGGAAGAGCTTGCTTCAGGAAATGAAACCTTTGGACGTCGGACAGTTTCTGGTTGTTATGGATGATTTAAACAAATGCATCGTGAAATGCCGGCCAATCCACAAACTTGCCTGTAAATGTCGGTACAGGTAGCTTGGGCAATTGCACTGATGATACAGATGGATTTGGCTGGCTCTGGATTCTGCTGTACCGGTGGTGCTCTTGGACATACATTTTCGTAGGCCTCTGATATGATGCTGAATGCCGTTGTATAGTCTTCATCAAAGCGAAAGGCCACTTCGCTGGACACATAACTATGCGTACTTGGACATCGAAGTATTAATCAACGTTGATGATTTTGCTCAAATTCACCTAAGAACCGTTGCAAAGTTTGTAAGCGCGTTTGAAGCGCGTTTGTTTTCCGATCTGCGCCATCCTTTCTGAAATTACGCACCGTTTGATTAACCCTCGCAATGAGATTTGTCCGTCCATGCCGCCCCCAATACTGGGACCAGTATTAGAAACCAAAGGATGTCCCATGTGAATGCTCTGTGAATAAATAAAGTGTTCGTTATGGTACATGTATGGTCGAATGGAGCTAGCAACGGTGGTAGGATTATTCTGAGGTCTGTGGCAACGGTAGCCGACATAGTTTAGAGACCGATCGTTTGTATACGCCTGATGCTGTTTTAACAGTTGCGACTCTGACTAAACTGTCAGCTCCAGGGTGAACTTCTATTATCCTTCCCAGTTTCCACTCGTTGGGTGGCAGTCGGTCATCCTTGACAATTGCTAGACCGCTGACTTGTAGATTGTCGGTTTCATGTCGCCACTTTGGACGGGCTTGAAGATGTGATAGCCAATCCGAACTCCAACGCTTCCAAAATTGCCGGATCATTTTCTGTCCTTCCAGAAATTGGACTGTGAGTGGAACATCCCCTGTTACATCCGGCGGAGCTAATAATGAATCTCCAATAAGAAAATGTGCCGGGGTGAGGACAGCTAGGTCCTCCGGCTCCGCGCTTAGTGGACATAATGGCCTGGAATTTAAACAGGCTTCAATTTATGTTAGCACGGTAGCAAGTTGTTCGTAGGTCATTTTATATCCTGAAAAGGCTCGATAAAGATGTGTTTTGACAGACTTCACATTTGCCTCCCAAAGGCCTCCGAAATTAGGACTATGCGGTGGATTAAAATGCCATTGGACGTTTCGGGCCGCTAAAGCAGGTATTACAGTTGTGGGTAGCTCTCGTTTCAAATGTATTTGCCAGGTTTGAAGAGCCCGGTCGGCACCAATGAAGTTCGTGCCGCAGTCGCTATACATGTGTTAACAGTAGCCCCGACGCGCGATGAAACGTTGTAGAGCCATGAGAAAGTGTTCGGTGGTTAAGCCCGTGACCGCTTCAAGATGAATTGCCTGTGTAGCCAAACAGATGAAAACTGCGATATACGCCTTGTAGTTTGTGTGTCCACGGAATCTGGATGCTTGAATTTCGAACGCGCCTGTATAGTCTCTATGTAGGGGAAGATCGGCCATCAATTGTGCTGCTGGTTTCGGTCGGTGACGAAAACATCGGACGCATTGTCGAAGAATGCGTTTGATAGTTTGTTTTCCGTTGACTATCCAGAATTTGTGTCGAATAGTGGCCAGCGTTAATTCGGTGCCGCCGTGGAGTGCGAGACGGTGGGCATTACGCACGACGAGATCGGTAAAATGATGATGATTGGGAATGATCATTGGTTGTCGATGGCTTATTGGAAGGTGCCTTGCATTTCGCAGTCGACCTCTGACTCGTAGAATTTGTTGGTCATCTAGAAATGGGGATAATTGACACAGCTTGTGTGTGCCCGATAGTGCCTTGTTTCCCTTCAACCTCAATATTTCTGTCGCGTAGACCTCCTATTGAATGCTGCGAACGAGATGAATTAAATCGTTGTCGAGCTCCTGCACACTCAGTGGTCCAGACAGTTTGTCCCCTTTGGCTTGAATGTTATGTATAAACCGTAGAACATATGCCATGACTGATATTAACCTGTCGTATGAGGACGAGTTTTGGATGAAGGCTTCTGGAGCCTCCGAGACTTGCACAGCATTTTGGAACAAAACTGATGATTTCTCCTCGATTATAGTCCTGTCGATGTCCTGACTGGGAACTCCGCTTGCCGGCCATTGGCTTTCCGGCTGCTGTAGCCATGATGGTCCAGACCACCATAATGGATGTACTGCTAATTCTTGTGGTGTTAAGCCACGAGTTGCGCAGTCCGCTGGGTTTACCGCAGTAGGTACATGTCTCCACTGAGTTGATGTACTATGCTCTAAAATCTGTCCAACGCGATTTGACACAAAGGTTTGCCATCGGTGGGGATCTCCATTTATCCAAAACAAAACGATAGTAGCATCTGACCAATAGAAGGTTGACACAGGTGGTGCGAAGTTGGTCCCGGATCCATTTTGCCAGTTTAACTGCCAGCAGCGCACCCGAAAGTTCGACTCGTGGAATTGTGATCGGTTTCGTGGGTGTGACTCGACTGCGTGCAGCTAGCAAATGAGTTTGAATCATTCCGTTTGGTAGCTCTGCACGAATATATGCACATGCTGCATACGCCAGTGATGATCCATCGCAGAAAACATGTAGCTGTACTGACGCAAGCTCGTGGATGTTGAAGCGCAGCCATCGTGGTACTTGAATTTGCTCGACATATGGCAAGTTCTGTATGAATCCCTGCCATCTATCAAGCAGTTCGGTTGGCAGCGGTTCATCCCAGTCCAGTTGTGCTAGGCTGCCATCGTTGCGTTTGATGCGGGCCATCCATGAGTCCTTGAGTATCGCCTTCGCGATCACAGGGCGTGATGAAACCTAATGGGTCGTACAGTCGGGCGACTATGGAAAGTAAAGAACGTTTAGTATGTGCGTGACTGATTTCAAAATTTATCTTGAACCCAAAATAGTCTTGATGTGGATGCCAATAGAGGCCTAAGGTTTTAACGGGATCTTGGTACTCAAACTCTAATAATGTCTTATGAGATAAATGGTCTGGAGGTATGTCTTGTAGCAGAGGAGCGTCATTCGCAGACCACTTTCGAAGTTCCATTCCTGCTGATCGTAAGGCTCCGATCAATTGATTTTTAATTTCTAATGCTCCTTCGCGAGTGGAAGCTCCGCTTTGTACGTCATCAACGTATATTTCGTGTCGAAGGACCCTTTCCGCGAGTGGGTATCGGTCGCGTTCATCCAGCGCCAGTTGATGTATGACGCGAATGGCTGTGTAAGGAGCTGAAGCGGTTCCAAACGTAACTGTGTTGAGATAATACTCCGCTACTTGGTTGTGTTCGTCATGCCAAAAGATGCGTTGATATTGCGAATCCTCTGCATTCATGTCAATGCATCTATACATCTTCTGAATGTCGGCAGCAAAAACAAAACGATGGAAACGCCAACTCAGGACCACGCCGGCTAGATCGTTTTGGAGCGCTGGTCCGGTGCATAGGACGTCATTGAGCGATTTTCCGTTTGACGTTTTACAGGAGGCGTCATATACTACTCTAACCTTAGTAGTGACACTTTCCTCTTTGAATACTGCGTGATGAGGCAAGGTGCAACATGTGGACTCGATTCCATTCTCCTTGCTAATGATGCAATGGTTGTTACTTTGGTCACCTGGCCTAGTTGAAAGTACTCATTCATGACTTCCGAATATTTGGCTTGCAGCTCCGGCTGCCTTTGGAATCTTCGTTGAAGCATTTGGAATCGATTAGTCGCGATTTGACGTGATTTGCCTAGCACCTGCGAAGGGTCAAACAAACGCTTAAGTGGTAACCGTACCAAATACTTGCCGTTTCGTTGACGGATGTGAGTTCGTTTAAAATGCTCCTCGCACCATCGCTCTTCTGGTGTGAGCTGTTTTGCAGAACCGAGATGCTCCATTTCGAAGAATTTCTGGACGAGATTCTCGAGCCTATTGTGGTGATATCTAATGGTGACAGCGTGTGCGCGTGTGGAAGTGGCTCGACCAAAGACTATCCAGCCAAGCTAGGTGTGCTGTGCAATTGGTTGGTTCTCCTTTCCTCTGCGGATATCTGAATGCAGGATCTGTGGGATTACGTCCGCTCCCAGCAGAAGATCAATCCGTTGTGATTTGTAGACCCTGGCATCGGCGAGTTCTATTCCGTTCAAATGAGGACATTGCTGCAATTTGATGTATTTTGAAGGTAATTGCGATGTAAGCGTTTTAAGTATAAACGCAGTATCAATGGTAGTACAAAACTGCGAAGTACAAGAACTTAATGACAATTCTGTAGTGTAGGTACACATGTTCTTGCAGGTGGTCCCAACTCCAGCAATTTCTGCCGAAATTGGATGCCGCTTGAGGTTGAGAGCCTGCACTGTGTGCTCGCACGTGCTAACGCACGTACCACAGCTGATTGGCCAGTGTGGGGGTTGTGGATTGTGACCAGGGCAGTGGCCAGAAGGACAGTGCTGGGTTCGTGATGCGTTGCCGTAATTTGTGTCGAATAGTGGCCAGCGTTAATTCGGTGCCGCCGTGGAGTGCGAGACGGTGGGCATTACGCACGACGAGATCGGTAAAATGATGATGATTGGGAATGATCATTGGTTGTCGATGGCTTATTGGAAGGTGCCTTGCATTTCGCAGTCGACCTCTGACTCGTAGAATTTGTTGGTCATCTAGAAATGGGGATAATTGACACAGCTTGTGTGTGCCCGATAGTGCCTTGTTTCCCTTCAACCTCAATATTTCTGTCGCGTAGACCTCCTATTGAATGCTGCGAACGAGATGAATTAAATCGTTGTCGAGCTCCTGCACACTCAGTGGTCCAGACAGTTTGTCCCCTTTGGCTTGAATGTTATGTATAAACCGTAGAACATATGCCATGACTGATATTAACCTGTCGTATGAGGACGAGTTTTGGATGAAGGCTTCTGGAGCCTCCGAGACTTGCACAGCATTTTGGAACAAAACTGATGGTTTCTCCTCGATTATAGTCCTGTCGATGTCCTGACTGGCTGCTGTAGCCATGATGGTCCAGACCACCATAATGGATGTACTGCTAACTCTTGTGGTGTTAAGCCACGAGTTGCGCAGTCCGCTGGGTTTACCGCAGTAGGTACATGTCTCCACTGAGTTGATGTACTATGCTCTAAAATCTGTCCAACGCGATTTGACACAAAGGTTTGCCATCGGTGGGGATCTCCATTTATCCAAAACAAAACGATAGTAGCATCTGACCAATAGAAGGTTGACACAGGTGGTGCGAAGTTGGTCCCGGATCCATTTTGCCAGTTTAACTGCCAGCAGCGCACCCGAAAGTTCGACTCGTGGAATTGTGATCGGTTTCGTGGGTGTGACTCGACTGCGTGCAGCTAGCAAATGAGTTTGAATCATTCCGTTTGGTAGCTCTGCACGAATATATGCACATGCTGCATACGCCAGTGATGATCCATCGCAGAAAACATGTAGCTGTACTGACGCAAGCTCGTGGATGTTGAAGCGCAGCCATCGTGGTACTTGAATTTGCTCGACATATGGCAAGTTCTGTATGAATCCCTGCCATCTATCAAGCAGTTCGGTTGGCAGCGGTTCATCCCAGTCCAGTTGTGCTAGGCTGCTATCGTTGCGTTTGATGCAGGCCATCCAGACTATCCAGCCAAGCTGGGTGTGCTGTGCAATTGGTTGGTTCTCCTTTCCTCTGCGGATATCTGAAAGCAGGATCTGTGGGATTACGTCCGCTCCCAGCAGAAGATCAATCCGTTGTGATTTGTAGACCCTGGCATCGGCGAATTCTATTCCGTTCAAATGAGGACATTGCTGCAATTTGATGTATTTTGAAGGCAATTGCGATGTAAGCGTTTTAAGTATAAACGCAGTATCAATGGTAGTACAAAACTGCGAAGTACAAGAACTCAATGACAATTCTGTAGTGTAGGTACACCTGTTCTTGCAGGTGGTCCCAACTCCAGCAATTTCTGCCGAAATTGGATGCCGCTTGAGGTTGAGAGCCTGCACTGTGTGCTCTGTAATGAGGGTTCCTTCCGAGCCTGAATCCACTAACGCACGTACCACAGCTGATTGGCCAGTGTGGGGGTTGTGGATTGTGACCAGGGCAGTGGCCAGAAGGACAGTGCTGGGTTCGTGATGCGTTGCCGTAGCGGAGCCTAGTTGCGCAGAGTGTGTTCTCACAGACGAGTCGGTCGCTGCAGACTGTGGATGACCACCGGAACTAGTGTTGGGAGCAACTGGGAGAGTCTGTGCAGTGCTCTGAGTAGGAAGTGGGGTCCTAGCGTAGAGTTGCGCAGGTGTAGGCCTGCCAGATGAGTCGCTCGTTGTATACTGCCAGGAGTTACCGGAACGAGCGCTATGGGAGGCTGCGTGAGGCTGTGTTGCCACCTGAGCAGGAGTTGGGAAGTGCAGAAGTGTATGGTGATACACTTTGACCACACTGCGTGCAGTTCCTTTTACTGGTACATTTTGAAAGTGCATGGGAACGGCTCAGACCGTTGAGGCATGCCTTTGCATGATCGACGATGGCTTTCCTTGCAAAGCAGTCCTTGGACAAAAGGTCCGGGCAATGCCGAAGATTGTGACTGTCGCTACAGTGAGGGCAGCGAGTGTGTTCGGCAACCGCAGTCTTGGCGTGGAAACTGTTGCCCTTGTATGTTACGTTGCCAACTGACTTCTTCGGGTGCCTTTGATTGACAGGCTGCGGCACAGGTGTCCGCGTCGTGGAGTGGCCTCGATTTTCGAACACATCGATGCTGACGAGACGGTCGTTGAGAAATGATTGTAGCTGAGAAAATGTGGCAAGTTCGGCAGAGCTACCGAGATGGAGCTCCCAAGCTTGCAGTGTCGTGCTTGACAGTCTGGTAGTGAGATGATGAGCCATCCAATGCTGAACATCTAGATTCTTGAAAGCATTGAGACAAACCGTCGCAACATTAAGCATATGTTTTATATCAGCAGACTGCTCCTTTGTCAACTGTGGCAAGTCATACAAACCGTTCATACGGTACATAAGCTGCAGCCGTTTGTTGTCGTATCGCTTGAGGACGAGACTCCAAGCTGTTGCATAGTTAGTTCTCGCAAGCGCCATCTGCTGAATATCCTCGTCGCGATCCGAGGGAAGAGCTTGCTTCAGGAAATGAAACCTTTGGACGTCGGACAGTTTCTGGTTGTTATGGATGAGTTAAACAAATGCAACGTGAAATGCCGGCCAATCCACAAACTTGCCTGTAAATGTCGGTACAGGTAGCTTGGGCAATTGCACTGATGATACAGATGGATTTGCTGGCTCTGGATTCTGCTGTACCGGTGGTGCTCTTGGACATACATTTTCGTAGGCCTCTGATATGATGCTGAATGCCGTTGTATAGTCTTCATCAAAGCGAAAGGCCACTTCGCTGGACACATAACTATGCGTACTTGGACATCGAAGTATTGTTGGAATACGCCTATTCCCACATTCAAATAATAACATTAAATAATATTATCGATATGTTAGGTATTATTATTATGAGTTAGTCTGGTCACACTTGAAGTGGCGATGCTCTCTCTTCTTTTGTGATCTCAAGTGTGTGGACCGGTGTTGCAGCAAAAAGTAATCAAGAAATACATAAATAATCTTTAAAGAAAAACATAACTTGGTACTGTCTTCCGTTTACTAATTGTCATAGCCAGTCTACCAATAGGTTATGGGCCCAGTCCACGCCAATTTAAATAAATTAAATTAATAACAAATAGTTGTGAAATTAGTTCCGCGTGCGTTCTTGTGTAGTTATACCCGATACTCAAAATGAGTATTGGGGTATATTAGATTTGTGGTAAAAGTGGATGTGTGTAACGTCCAGAAGGAATCGTTTCCGACCCCATAAAGTATATATATTCTTGATCAGCATCAATAGCCGAGTCGATTGAGCCATGTCTGTCTGTCCGTCTGTCCGTCTGTCCGTCCGTCCGTCTGTCCGTCCCCTTCAGCGCCTAATGCTCAAAGACTATAAGAGCTAGAGCAACGATGTTTTGGATCCAGACTTCTGTGATATGTCACTGCTACAAAAATATTTCAAAACTTTGCCCCGCCCACTTCCGCCCCCACAAAGGGCGAAAATCTGTGGCATCCACAATTTCGACGATACGAGAAAACCAAAAACGCAGAATCGTAGAGAATGACCACATCTTTTAGACTGCAGAATCTGAATTGGATCGTATTATTATTATAGCCAGCATCAAGAAAACAATTTCATTTTTTCTCGCCCTGTCTCTCTCTAACACACACGTAGCATAGGCGGCTTTGCTTAGAGTAAAACATTAGCGCCTAGATCTCAGAGACTATAAAAGCTAGAGCAACCAAATTTGGTATCCACACTCCTAATATATCAGACCGAGACGAGTTTGTTTCAAAATTTCGCCACACCCCCTTCCGCCCCCGCAAAGGATGCAAATCTGGGGATATTCACAAATCTCAAAGACTATTAACGCTAGAGTAACCAAATTTGGAATCCGCACTTCTCTTAGATCTCACTATAAAACGTGTATCTCAAAATTTCGCCCCACCCCCTTCCGCCCACACAAAGGACGAAAATCTGTTGCATCCACAATATTGCAGATTCGAGAAAACTAAAAACGGAGAATCATAGATAACGACCATATCTATCAGATTGCTGAATCTGGATCAGATCAGATAATTTTTGTAGCCAAAAGGAACAAATCAATTTGCAGTGGCTACGCAGCGCGTGACATCACGCTCAGACTGATTTTCTGTCTCTCTCGCACGCACTCTTTGTCGTGTCGTTTAATATTAGCGGCGTCTGCCGGAGGAAAGCCATACTGACTTAGTATCGGGTATAACTGTAGAGTTGCGGTGTCCGCAGCAACTCACAACGTTCCCCCTCGTTTTTTTTTGTAGTGTGTGTGTGTATAATATATACATACATAGAAAATGGAAAGAAATAAGCAACATATTAAGCCTTTTTGTGGCGAGAAATATTCTATATGGAAATTTAGAATCAGAGCTTTGTTTGCTGAATTAGAGGTGCTCCAAGTAGTCGATAACATAATGCCTAACGAAGTAGATGATAATTGGAAAAAGGCAGAGCGATGTGCAAAGAGCATTTTAATTCAATATTTAGGCGACGCATTTCTAAACTTCGCGGCAGGCGACATTTCGGCACGTGATATTCTGAAGAATTTAGACGCCATATATGAGCGTAGAAGCCTTGCGTCGCAATTAGCTGCACGTAAACGTTTAATAACACTCAAACTCTCAAGTGAAATGACACTTTCGAGTCATTTTGTTATTTTTGATGAAACAGTGAGTGAGTTGTTAGGGGCGGGCGCTAAAATGGATGAGATGGACAAAGTGGCACATTTGCTGCAGACTCTACCTTCAACCTATAATGGTGTCATCACGGCAATCGAAACTTTGTCAGATGAAACTCTATCATTAGCGTTTGTAAAAAAATAAATTGTTCGACTACGAGACCAAATTAAGAAATGAAAGTACTGATACAAGTAGTAAAGTCATGAAGGCAGTTGTAAGAAATAATAACAATTTTAATAATCGTAAAACGTTTGGATCTAGAAACACACGGCAAAAGATATTATTTAAGGGAAAAGCTAGAAGTAATATTAAATGCCATCACTGTGGCAAAGAAGGGCACATGAAAAAAGACTGTTACCAGTTTATAAGGTTAAATCAAAACAAAGAAAATTATAAACATAATAAACAAGCTCAGCTTGCAGCATCGGGCCACGGGTTCGCATTTATGATGCGGAAAATGAAAAAGAGTGATCAAATAAATAATGAACTCGGTTTTATACTCGATTCTGGTGCAACGGATCATTTGATCAATGATGACTCTCTGTACGCCGATTGCATCGAATTGGAGCAGCCAATTAAAATCGCTGTGGCAAAAGAAGGCGAGTTTTTATATGCCACTAAGCGTGGAATTGTGCGGCTGCACAATGGACACAATATCACACTGGAGGATGTGCTCTACTGCAAGGAGGCAGCAGGAAACCTCATGTCTGTCAAGCGTCTGCAACAGGCAGGGATGTCAATTAAGTTTGACTGTGGTGGTGTCTCCATATCAAAAAATGGAGTAATTGTTGTTAAACATACAGGTATGTTGGATATACCTGTAGTCAAATTCCAAGCATACAGTGTAGATGCTGTGTAGATGATAATAATTTATTTAATGACAGTAATCTTCTTGTTAATTTAAAAATATCAGATGAAGTTTGTGAGTCATGTTTAAATGGGAAACAGGCTAGGTTGCCATTTAAGCAATCTAAAGATAAAAGTTATATAAAACGACCCTTGTTTGTAATACATTCAGATGTATGTGGCCCCATTAAACCAGTTACACTAGACGATAAAAATTATTTTGTGATCTTCGTAGATGAGTCGCTCGTTGTATACTGCCAGGAGTTACCGGAACGAGCGCTATGGGAGGCTGCGTGAGGCTGTGTTGCCACCTGAGCAGGAGTTGGGAAGTGCAGAAGTGTATGGTGATACACTTTGACCACACTGCGTGCAGTTCCTTTTACTGGTACATTTTGAAAGTGCATGGGAACGGCTCAGACCGTTGAGGCATGCCTTTGCATGATCGACGATGGCTTTCCTTGCAAAGCAGTCCTTGGACAAAAGGTCCGGGCAATGCCGAAGATTGTGACTGTCGCTACAGTGAGGGCAGCGAGTGTGTTCGGCAACCGCAGTCTTGGCGTGGAAACTGTTGCCCTTGTATGTTACGTTGCCAACTGACTTCTTCGGGTGCCTTTGATTGACAGGCTGCGGCACAGGTGTCCGCGTCGTGGAGTGGCCTCGATTTTCGAACACATCGATGCTGACGAGACGGTCGTTGAGAAATGATTGTAGCTGAGAAAATGTGGCAAGTTCGGCAGAGCTACCGAGATGGAGCTCCCAAGCTTGCAGTATCGTGCTTGACAGTCTGGAAGTGAGATGATGAGCCATCCAATGTTGAACATCTAGATTCTTGAAAGCATTGAGACAAACCGTCGCAACATTAAGCATATGTTTTATATCAGCAGACTGCTCCTTTGTCAACTGTGGCAAGTCATACAAACCGTTCATATGGTACATAAACTGCAGCCGTTTGTTGTCGTATCGCTTGAGGACGAGACTCCAAGCTGTTGCATAGTTAGTTCTCGCAAGCGCCATCTGCTGAATATCCTCGTCGCGATCCGAGGGAAGAGCTTGCTTCAGGAAATGAAACCTTTGGACGTCGGACAGTTTCTGGTTGTTATGGATGAGTTAAACAAATGCAACGTGAAATGCCGGCCAATCCACAAACTTGCCTGTAAATGTCGGTACAGGTAGCTTGGGCAATTGCACTGATGATACAGATGGATTTGCTGGCTCTGGATTCTGCTGTACCGGTGGTGCTCTTGGACATACATTTTCGTAGGCCTCTGATATGATGCTGAATGCCGTTGTATAGTCTTCATCAAAGCGAAAGGCCACTTCGCTGGACACATAACTATGCGTACTTGGACATCGAAGTATTGTTGGAATACGCCTATTCCCACATTCAAATAATAACATTAAATAATATTATCGATATGTTAGGTATTATTATTATGAGTTAGTCTGGTCACACTTGAAGTGGCGATGCTCTCTCTTCTTTTGTGATCTCAAGTGTGTGGACCGGTGTTGCAGCAAAAAGTAATCAAGAAATACATAAATAATCTTTAAAGAAAAACATAACTTGGTACTGTCTTCCGTTTACTAATTGTCATAGCCAGTCTACCAATAGGTTATGGGCCCAGTCCACGCCAATTTAAATAAATTAAATTAATAACAAATAGTTGTGAAATTAGTTCCGCGTGCGTTCTTGTGTAGTTATACCCGATACTCAAAATGAGTATTGGGGTATATTAGATTTGTGGTAAAAGTGGATGTGTGTAACGTCCAGAAGGAATCGTTTCCGACCCCATAAAGTATATATATTCTTGATCAGCATCAATAGCCGAGTCGATTGAGCCATGTCTGTCTGTCCGTCTGTCCGTCTGTCCGTCTGTCCGTCCGTCCGTCTGTCCGTCCCCTTCAGCGCCTAATGCTCAAAGACTATAAGAGCTAGAGCAACGATGTTTTGGATCCAGACTTCTGTGATATGTCACTGCTACAAAAATATTTCAAAACTTTGCCCCGCCCACTTCCGCCCCCACAAAGGGCGAAAATCTGTGGCATCCACAATTTCGACGATACGAGAAAACCAAAAACGCAGAATCGTAGAGAATGACCACATCTTTTAGACTGCAGAATCTGAATTGGATCGTATTATTATTATAGCCAGCATCAAGAAAACAATTTCATTTTTTCTCGCCCTGTCTCTCTCTAACACACACGTAGCATAGGCGGCTTTGCTTAGAGTAAAACATTAGCGCCTAGATCTCAGAGACTATAAAAGCTAGAGCAACCAAATTTGGTATCCACACTCCTAATATATCAGACCGAGACGAGTTTGTTTCAAAATTTCGCCACACCCCCTTCCGCCCCCGCAAAGGATGCAAATCTGGGGATATTCACAAATCTCAAAGACTATTAACGCTAGAGTAACCAAATTTGGAATCCGCACTTCTCTTAGATCTCACTATAAAACGTGTATCTCAAAATTTCGCCCCACCCCCTTCCGCCCACACAAAGGACGAAAATCTGTTGCATCCACAATATTGCAGATTCGAGAAAACTAAAAACGGAGAATCATAGATAACGACCATATCTATCAGATTGCTGAATCTGGATCAGATCAGATAATTTTTGTAGCCAAAAGGAACAAATCAATTTGCAGTGGCTACGCAGCGCGTGACATCACGCTCAGACTGATTTTCTGTCTCTCTCGCACGCACTCTTTGTCGTGTCGTTTAATATTAGCGGCGTCTGCCGGAGGAAAGCCATACTGACTTAGTATCGGGTATAACTGTAGAGTTGCGGTGTCCGCAGCAACTCACAACGTTCCCCCTCGTTTTTTTTTGTAGTGTGTGTGTGTATAATATATACATACATAGAAAATGGAAAGAAATAAGCAACATATTAAGCCTTTTTGTGGCGAGAAATATTCTATATGGAAATTTAGAATCAGAGCTTTGTTTGCTGAATTAGAGGTGCTCCAAGTAGTCGATAACATAATGCCTAACGAAGTAGATGATAATTGGAAAAAGGCAGAGCGATGTGCAAAGAGCATTTTAATTCAATATTTAGGCGACGCATTTCTAAACTTCGCGGCAGGCGACATTTCGGCACGTGATATTCTGAAGAATTTAGACGCCATATATGAGCGTAGAAGCCTTGCGTCGCAATTAGCTGCACGTAAACGTTTAATAACACTCAAACTCTCAAGTGAAATGACACTTTCGAGTCATTTTGTTATTTTTGATGAAACAGTGAGTGAGTTGTTAGGGGCGGGCGCTAAAATGGATGAGATGGACAAAGTGGCACATTTGCTGCAGACTCTACCTTCAACCTATAATGGTGTCATCACGGCAATCGAAACTTTGTCAGATGAAACTCTATCATTAGCGTTTGTAAAAAAATAAATTGTTCGACTACGAGACCAAATTAAGAAATGAAAGTACTGATACAAGTAGTAAAGTCATGAAGGCAGTTGTAAGAAATAATAACAATTTTAATAATCGTAAAACGTTTGGATCTAGAAACACACGGCAAAAGATATTATTTAAGGGAAAAGCTAGAAGTAATATTAAATGCCATCACTGTGGCAAAGAAGGGCACATGAAAAAAGACTGTTACCAGTTTATAAGGTTAAATCAAAACAAAGAAAATTATAAACATAATAAACAAGCTCAGCTTGCAGCATCGGGCCACGGGTTCGCATTTATGATGCGGAAAATGAAAAAGAGTGATCAAATAAATAATGAACTCGGTTTTATACTCGATTCTGGTGCAACGGATCATTTGATCAATGATGACTCTCTGTACGCCGATTGCATCGAATTGGAGCAGCCAATTAAAATCGCTGTGGCAAAAGAAGGCGAGTTTTTATATGCCACTAAGCGTGGAATTGTGCGGCTGCACAATGGACACAATATCACACTGGAGGATGTGCTCTACTGCAAGGAGGCAGCAGGAAACCTCATGTCTGTCAAGCGTCTGCAACAGGCAGGGATGTCAATTAAGTTTGACTGTGGTGGTGTCTCCATATCAAAAAATGGAGTAATTGTTGTTAAACATACAGGTATGTTGGATATACCTGTAGTCAAATTCCAAGCATACAGTGTAGATGCTGTGTAGATGATAATAATTTATTTAATGACAGTAATCTTCTTGTTAATTTAAAAATATCAGATGAAGTTTGTGAGTCATGTTTAAATGGGAAACAGGCTAGGTTGCCATTTAAGCAATCTAAAGATAAAAGTTATATAAAACGACCCTTGTTTGTAATACATTCAGATGTATGTGGCCCCATTAAACCAGTTACACTAGACGATAAAAATTATTTTGTGATCTTCGTAGATCAATTTACACATTATTGTGTAACCTATTTGTTAAAATATAAATCAGATGTATTCAATGTATTTAAAGATTTTGTAGCAAAGAGCGAGGCTCATTTTAATTTCAAGATTGTCAATTTGTACATTGACAACGGTAGAGAATACTTGTCGAATGAAATGCGTGAGTTCTGCGTTAATAAAGGAATAAGTTATCATTTGACAGTGCCACATACACCTCAGTTGAATGGTGTTTCGGAGCGAATGATAAGAACCATTACAGAGAAAGCTCGTGCTATGGTAAATGGTGCAAAATTAGACAAAAGTTTTTGGGGTGAAGCTGTGCTAACTGCAACATATCTAATCAACAGAATTCCAAGCAAAGCACTTGGTGATTGTAAAATGACCCCATATGAGCTGTGGCACAATAGAAAGCCCAATTTAAAATTTTTAAGAGTGTTCGGTTCAACCGTGTATGTGCACAACAAAATTAAAAAAGGTAAATTTGATGAAAAATCATTCAAAGCTATCTTGATAGGGTATGAACAAAATGGACTGAAATTGTGGGATGTCATTAAAGGAAAAGTTATTGTTGCAAGAGATGTTGTCGTAGACGAGACTAATATGCTTTATTCTAGAGAAGTAAAATTTGAAACAGATTTCCCGAAAGAGAGTAAGGAAAGAAGTCAACAAGAATTCCTGAATGAGAGTAAGGAATCTGATCAGCTTAATTTCCCGAATGATAGAACGGAATGTGGAATCCTGAATGAGAGTAAGGAATGTGATCAGTTTAATTTCCCGAATGAAAGTACGGAATGTGGAATCCTGAATGAGAGTAAGGAATGTGATCAGTTTTATCTCCCGAATGATAGTACGGAATGTGGAATCCTGAATGAGAGTAAGGAATGTGATCAGTTTAATTTCCCGAATGAAAGTACGGAATGTGAAATCCTGAATGAAAGTAAGGAATGCGAAAAGCTGAATTTTCCGAATGAAAGTAGGAAAAGAAAAACTGATTTCCTGAATGATAGTAAGGAATTATATATCCCGAATGAGAGTAAGGATTGTGAAAAAGCTGATCAGCCAGATAATTGTCGTGAAGAAAATAAGGATACTAATATAATTAGTAGAAAAAGTGAGAGGTTAAAGTCTAAGCCGAAGGTGTCTTATAAAGAACATGATAAAAGCTTTAACAAATTTATATTAAATGCCCATATAATGTTTGATGAAGTTCCAAATTCTTTTGATGAAATAAATTTTAGGAATGATAAATCTGATTGGGAGGAGGCAATAAATACAGAGTTAAATGCCCATGAAATTAATAACACCTGGACAATTATAAAGAAGCCAGAAAACAAAAATATTGTAGACAGTAGATGGGTATTTTCCATTAAATATAATGAACTAGGAGTCCCAATAAAATACAAAGCTAGACTGGTTGCAAGAGGATTTACTCAAAAGTACCAAGTAGACTATGAAGAAACATTTGCTGCCGTTGCTAGAATTGCCAGTTTTAGGTTCGTACTATCATTGGCAGTCCAGTTTAATTTGAAAGTCCATCAGATGGATGTTAAAACAGCTTTCCTCAATGGTACATTAAGTGAGGAGATATATATGCGGCCTCCTCAGGGCGTATTATGCGGTGCTGGGCATGTATGCAAACTGAACAAAGCCATTTATGGGCTCAAACAAGCAGCTAGATGCTGGTTTCATGTATTTGAGCAAGCATTGAAAGAATTCGATTTTGTAAACTCTCCCGTGGATCGTTGCATATATATTCTTGATAGAGGTGACATAAAGAAAAACATATATGTATTATTATATGTTGATGATGTAGTAATAGCGACAAGGGATATGGATAGAATGAATAATTTCAAAAATTATTTAAACGAAAGATTTAGAATGACTGACTTAAATGAGATAAAACATTTTATCGGTATCAGAGTAGAAATGTTTGAAGACAAAATATATTTGAGTCAAGCTGCATATGTAAAAAGAATTTTAAATAAATTTAACATGGATAGTTGCAATTCAGTCAGTACTCCATTACTAAATAAACTAAATTATGAGTTACTTAACTCAGGTGAACACTGCAATGCTCCATGTCGAAACCTTATTGGCTGTTTAATGTACATAATGCTGTGTACACGACCAGATTTAGCTACCGCTGTAAATATCTTGAGTAGATATAGTAGCAAGAACAATGCTGAGTTATGGCAATGTTTAAAAAGGGTTATTAGATATTTAAAGGGAACTATTGATATGAAGCTTATATTTAAAAAGAATACATCATTTGAAAATACATTAGTTGGCTATGTAGACTCCGATTGGGGTAGTAATGAGATTGATAGAAAAAGTACAACGGGTTATTTGTTTAAAATGTTCGATTCCAATTTAATTTGTTGGAATACAAAAAGACAGAATTCAGTGGCAGCTTCATCAACTGAAGCTGAATATATTTGGCCCTATTTGAAGCTGTAAGAGAAGCTTTATGGCTAAAGTCTCTTCTAAATACTATTAATCTTAAACTCGACAGACCCATTAAAATTTATGAAGACAACCAAGGCTGTATTAGCATTGCAAATAATCCCTCATGTCATAAAAGAGCAAAGCATATTGATATAAAATATCATTTTTCAAGAGAACAGATAGAAACTAATGAGATTTCTCTTGAGTATATTAATACAGACAACCAACTTGCTGACATCTTCACGAAGCCACTACCTGCTGGAAGATTTGCGGAACTGCGGAACAAATTAGGACTACTACAAGAAGAATGATTCCAATTTAATGAAAACATGAACATGAAGCTTTATTAACGAATTTATTACATTAATTCATATTTAATTTTTTTTTTTGATTTGAACCAAAAGAACCAATGAATTGTTAAAGTAATTTAATTTTATGTTAATCTAATTTTAAAGTGATCTGATCGGGTTTTTCTGGGTTTTCCCCGTATCCTTAGAGCAAATGCTAGATCACATAACACTTCCCAGAATGCACACCAACCACATTAGAATAACAATTGAATGTTACCTTTTTGATTTAAGGATGAAAACTTTTTTATATTTTTTATTTTTATGATTTTGATAATTAATGTTATTTTTGAGGGGGGCGTGTTGGAATACCCCTATTCCCACATTCAAATAATAACATTAAATAATATTATCGATATGTTAGGTATTATTATTATGAGTTAGTCTGGTCACACTTGAAGTGTCGACGCTCTCTCTTCTTTTGTGATCTCAAGTGTGTGGACCGGTGTTGCAGCAAAAAGTAATCAAGAAATACATAAATAATCTTTAAAGAAAAACATAACTTGGTACTTTCTTCCGTTTACTAATTGTCATAGCCAGTCTACCAATAAAATTCATTAAAAAATGTCATCTTCAATGAAGAAACGATACTGAGAAAGCATCGTTTAAAATTAATAACTTTTGACCTACTAAATTTAGTTGATACCATAACCCTCTTAAAAGTAAACATTTTCAATACAAAAATTTTAAATAAAAACGAAATAGAGGACATTTATAAGCATGAAAAACATCCTGTTGAACTGTCTGATCTGCTGGACATTGCAACGGTTAAAATAATTCGAAATGCAGATTTAATAATCATTTACATAAAATATCCTCAAATTAAAGATATTTGCAAGTTTTACCATGCAAGAGCCATCTCACAAAATGATGGAATGTTAGTTATAAGTGAAAAAGTTTGTGAATGTAAGGATAAATACTATTTAATGAATTATTTTAAAAGTGAAACTTTTAACAATTACGCACAAATAAATTTAAAGAATACCTGTTTCACCAATTTACTTAATGGCTTTAAAGCCAACTGCACTAAAAAAAAGGGAAAAAAACAAAGAAATAGACATCATTCAGGATGGTGCCATATTAGTTTCAGGCAAAAATATCGTAGACAATACTACTTTGTTAGGATCGTATCTCCTTATATTCAACAACACAATTGTAATAAATAATATAACATACATAAATGATAAGGGTAAAATTCTAAGATATATATCGCATCATAGATATAGCGATTTTGAATTAGTTGATTATATACAATCGAATGATAAGCAATTTTCTTTTGATAATGTTAATATTTTAAATCCCCTTATAACATTAGGTAATACGGCCAGACCATTAACAACATTATTTTTAATCATTTTGATATTATTAATGTTATTTTACTTCGGCTATAAATTAACCAAATTTGTACTTATTAAATCAATAAGAATACCGTCAGAAGAAATAGTGGAAAGCAACATTCAAATACTGTCAGAAGAAATTAGAGTTCTATCAGAACTTCAAAATGTATCGGGACGAAACATTTAAGAATGGGGGGAGGTAACGTACCCAATTCTATTGAGCTCTTATACGAGTTGTAAACAATCTTTGGCTTTCCAAAACGAAAACAATTTCAGTCTTGGGCCTCCGCCTAATTGATTTCTAAGATGTACAATCGCAATGGCTCCCGCCACAATCCCAATCTTTGACACTCGCCTAAATGGAAAACCAATGTTTGCCCACACCCGGCTTCTCATAAAAAATCTCACACCCGGCTTTCTGCAGATCCTGCACTTTAGGCATTTTACAGTTCTCTCTTTGGATGACGAAATCCAATACTCGGGATGGCGAAATCAATTTAAATGTTTATAGAAAAACTATTCCCGAAAGGGATCAACGATGCAAAGATCAGAAAGCTCAAGTCAGTCTTGATCCAGCAGCGACACCGCAAAGTCTAGCTAAAAATTAAGATCGCGCAATCCCTTTGCCCGGAATTCCTTTGTGACGCTCAACTTAAATCTATATCAGTGAAGTTCGAAGTAAAATAAAAACTTTTTAAAAACACAATCCGCTACCGCAGTTATTTAATTTGTATGCAAACTGAACAAAGCCATTTATGGGCTCAAACAAGCAGCTAGATGCTGGTTTCATGTATTTGAGCAAGCATTGAACGAATTCGATTTTGTAAACTCTCCCGTGGATCGTTGCATATATATTCTTGATAGAGGTGACATAAAGAAAAACATATATGTATTATTATATGTTGATGATGTAGTAATAGCGACAAGGGATATGGATAGAATGAATAATTTCAAAAATTATTTAAACGAAAGATTTAGAATGACTGACTTAAATGAGATAAAACATTTTATCGGTATCAGAGTAGAAATGTTTGAAGACAAAATATATTTGAGTCAAGCTGCATATACATGCTGGGCATGTATGCAAACTGAACAAAGCCATTTATGGGCTCAAACAAGCAGCTAGATGCTGGTTTCATGTATTTGAGCAAGCATTGAAAGAATTCGATTTTGTAAACTCTCCCGTGGATCGTTGCATATATATTCTTGATAGAGGTGACATAAAGAAAAACATATATGTATTATTATATGTTGATGATGTAGTAATAGCGACAAGGGATATGGATAGAATGAATAATTTCAAAAATTATTTAAGCGAAAGATTTAGAATGACTGACTTAAATGAGATAAAACATTTTATCGGTATCAGAGTAGAAATGTTTGAAGACAAAATATATTTGAGTCAAGCTGCATATGTAAAAAGAATTTTAAATAAATTTAACATGGATAGTTGCAATTCAGTCAGTACTCCATTACTAAATAAACTAAATTATGAGTTACTTAACTCAGGTGAAGACTGCAATGCTCCATGTCGAAACCTTATTGGCTGTTTAATGTACATAATGCTGTGTACACGACCAGATTTAGCTACCGCTGTAAATATCTTGAGTAGATATAGTAGCAAGAACAATGCTGAGTTATGGCAATGTTTAAAAAGGGTTATTAGATATTTAAAGGGAACTATTGATATGAAGCTTATATTTAAAAAGAATACATCATTTGAAAATACATTAGTTGGCTATGTAGACTCCGATTGGGGTAGTAATGAGATTGATAGAAAAAGTACAACGGGTTATTTGTTTAAAATGTTCGATTCCAATTTAATTTGTTGGAATACAAAAAGACAGAATTCAGTGGCAGCTTCATCAACTGAAGCTGAATATATGGCCCTATTTGAAGCTGTAAGAGAAGCTTTATGGCTAAAGTCTCTTCTAAATAGTATTAATCTTAAACTCGACAGACCCATTAAGATTTATGAAGACAACCAAGGCATGTATTAGCATTGCAAATAATCCCTCATGTCATAAAAGAGCAAAGCATATTGATATAAAATATCATTTTTCAAGAGAACAGATAGAAACTAATGAGATTTCTCTTGAGTATATTAATACAGACAACCAACTTGCTGACATCTTCACGAAGTCACTACCTGCTGGAAGATTTGCGGAACTGCGGAACAAATTAGGACTACTACAAGAAGAATGATTCCAATTTAATGAAAACATGAACATGAAGCTTTATTAACGAATTTATTACATTAATTCATATTTAATTTTTTTTTTGATTTGAACCAAAAGAACCAATGAATTGTTAAAGTAATTTAATTTTATGTTAATCTAATTTTAAAGTGATCTGATCGGGTTTTTCTGGGTTTTCCCCGTATCCTTAGAGCAAATGCTAGATCACATAACACTTCCCAGAATGCACACCAACCACATTAGAAGAAAAATTGAATGTTACCTTTCTGATTTAATGATGAAAACTTTTTTATATTTTTTTATTTTTATGATTTTGATAATTAATCTTATTTTTGAGGGGGGCGTGTTGGAATACGCCTATTCCCACATTCAAATAATAACATTAAATAATATTATCGATATGTTAGGTATTATTATTATGAGTTAGTCTGGTCACACTTGAAGTGGCGATGCTCTCTCTTCTTTTGTGATCTCAAGTGTGTGGACCGGTGTTGCAGCAAAAAGTAATCAAGAAATACATAAATAATCTTTAAAGAAAAACATAACTTGGTACTGTCTTCCGTTTACTAATTGTCATAGCCAGTCTACCAATAGAGTGCTTCAATTTTGAAACTGCTTGCCATCGATTTCCTAGCGTCTTTGGTAGCTGGGATGGCTCACTGTCAGCGTGTGCTGTTAACGGCTCTCCTATCAGGAAATGCCCTGGCGTTAATGCTGTTACGTCGTTTGGGTTGTCAGATATTGGTGTTAATGGTCGAGAGTTTAGTATGGCCTCTATTTCGACTACAACCGTTTCTAACTCCTCTTAGGTTAAATTTGACGTCATCACATTTTTAAGAGGAGATGTTTGGCAGATTTTACTTCAGCTTCCCATAAACCGCCGAAGTGTGGTGCGCGAGGAGGTATAAATTTAAACTGTAGCCCTTTGTTGTTGCACTCTCGTACAATGTGTTCCTTTTCCGAGAATATGGCTTCTTCTAACTCTTGAAGTTTGTTCCTGGCTCCTACGAAATTCGTAGCATTGTCGCAATGGAGCAATTGACATTTTCCTCGACGAGAGATGAACCGCCGAAGTGCCGCTAAAAATGCTTCTGTGGTGAGATCACTGACCAGCTCTAGCTGTACTGCTTTAGTCGCGAAACAACAAAATATAGCTATGTATGCTGTATTAGGCTTCTTTCCTCGAATTTTATAGTAGATTTTGAATGGTCCACAGTACTCAACACCAGAATTGAGGAATGGCCGTGCTTGGGTGACTCGAAGACTCTAGTAGTTTGGGCTTGGCTCTAGTGCATTTCACGCAGTTCTGCACAATACTTCTGGCCATGTTTTTCCTTTGAGTATCCAGTACTGTTGTCGTGATGTTGTCAGCAATGCCTGGGGGCCGCAATGCATGTTTTCCTTGTGTATCTTATCAAGGATCAACTTCACAATTGGATCGTTGTAGGGCAGGAGCATTGGGTGTTTGGCGTCAAATGAAATATTTGCCGCTGTTGTGAAATCCTCGATACGATATTTCAATGTTGAGCAGAAATGCTCTGGGGAATCTTTGCGTTTAATAATGTACTACACGATATAGACAATTCGAGATTTATTCATTTGGACTTCAATCAACTTAAACTTTAATCGTAATCGCGTATAGAGTACAATGTAATGGGTACTACGGGTTTAAGCGCGGCCGGCTGCAACTGCTAATTGTCGTTGTGATTTCGTCGACACGCAAACGAAGACTCTTCTTTGTGATCGGAGACGAGGTTACGCCGCCCTAGCATGAAACGACGCCGTTCTCCGAGTGGGCAGTCGCAGTTAGAGCGCTCTCACTCTCTTTGTAGTTAAACCCTTAGAAAACCGTCCAGCCGCTTGCAGTCGACCACCTACTCGTCAGATTCCCTCCTGATCCATGAATGGTGTTAGAGAGTTTATTGAACTTCCCTTTTGTGTTTCCTTATGTGTTGTTAAGTGACGTAAGTCTTCTTTGAAGTCATTCTGTTGTATGTAACGTATGACAATTTTCTGAGCTTCTTTCATCTCATTGAATTGGACAGTCTTGCTTGTGTGCGTTTTCCTTCCTCGAAAACGCAACATGTAAGCTACTATTCTCAATAGCTTGTTGTATGAGTTGTTCTGCTTTATTTTTTAGATTAAGTCATCCTCCTGAGTGATAGTCATAATTGATGACTGACCAATCTTTTGGGGATTTGGACTCATCAATTCCTCTTTTGTAGCCACAAATGGTGGTGGCCATGTAGATGTTGGGCCGTGTAAAAATAGTGGTCCATAAAACCACATGCTATGTTTTGCGAACTTCGTCGCTTCGTCATTCCTCTGGAGAGTACATCTGCTGCATTATTTTCGGATGAGACATGCCTCCACTGCCTTTGTATCGTCAATTCTTCAATCGTTTTCTTGTAGATACGAATTTGTCTCGGTTGGATGACGAGCAGTTAATTCATGACAATACGATCCTTGAGTCAGACCAAAAGAATGTTGATGCATCTTCCATTGATAACTGTTCCTTTAGTTTTGCTGTCAATTGAGCACCAAACACCGCCGCTTTTAGTTCCAAACGGGGTAATGGTAATGCATTGATGGGCGCTAAATGTGATTTGGCACATAGCAATTGAATCGTTGCCCACTTATCCTTATGTATTGCTCGGATATATACTGCAGCTCCAAATGCTTTCTCCGATGCGACAACAAAGGTATGTATCTCTGATGATATCGGAATTTGTTCTTGGAATATATGACGTGGTACCTGTATGGAGTTTAATAATTTTAACTCCTCCCTGTACCTTTTCCATTCCTCCTGGAGATGAACTGGAAGCGCTTCATTGTAGTTGTTGAGGAACGCATAACAAGTCCATCGCTAAGCGAAGAACTATCGTCAAAAGAGAACAAGAAGAGAATGGAAGAGACGAAAATTTGTATACACACATATTCTTATCGCCGCTGCGTCGGCATTTTTCAGTACCAAATAGACATCGAACTGGACAAGAACAAAATAAATACAGTCCCCTAAAATCAAATCCGTCGAGCATATTATTCGCGAACATTCTTTGGTCCTTCGAGCCGGATTCTTGAACAGTTTTGTGTGCTTTGGTGTTCATTGAAAATTGTTTACAATGGACCAATTAAAGGCATTGGTAAAAGCCCGTGGCAGACTCAAGGCCATTATCATACAAATACAACGGCGGAGGTCACCTCACGGATGGAACTACTCCAATCGGCTTGGAAAGAGTTCTCACAACTTGGAGATTCCATAGCCCTTCTCGAACACGTGGATGGGTATGGGGATCCAGAGGAAGACAATGCACTCTACGAGGAAAAGTATCTATTGGCATATGCCAATATTTTGGAGAAAAAGGGGTTAGTACAACCAACTACAACTGCAACGATCAACGGGGATGGCAGAAGAGAGCTTCATATAAACAACAACGCAGTACTCAGTCTGCTACAACAACAACAACAGCTATTTGAACAGTTAGCTGCAAACCAGAACACGACGAACAAGTCTATGCGTGCTGCTGGAGAGAGCGAGAGCGTCGAGTTTAGAGGCTCGGTGAATTCGAATTCTGCTGTTGGTGCGGTCACACCAATACAGAGCGAATTGCCAAAAATTCAAATCAAACGGTTCGCTGGCAGCTACACAGAGTGGCCAGCATTTCAGGATATCTATGAAAGTACAATTCATAGCAGGCAGCATTTGACGAACACACAGAAGTTTCATCATTTGAAAACACTACTTATCGATGAGGCTGCCAACTTGGTACGACATTTGTCGATCACGGACACTGCTTACAACACTGCATGGGAACGTCTCAAGGAAAGGTACAGCGGCCGAGGCATATCGTAAACTCGTTTTTGGAATAATTTATGAAGTTGTCCACAACTACTAAAATTGATGCGGCGATTTTGCGTAAAGTGTCCGACGGTGGATGGCCGACCTGCTGCAAATCCTCCGACTCCACCCTACGGTAGCCGCGGTGCAGGACGACCCGGAATGGGCAGAGGCTCCCCCCGAATGGCGGACCAACGCGCCAGGTCGGCGGTTGCCCCGGGACCTCATATCCAACATAAGCGTATTATTACGCGATCGCGCCTACCGACTGGGAGTCCGGCGACTGGAGGTCCATGACGGCACCTGCTTTCGCGTAAAAATTACCCGCAGCCGGGCTGTCACCGTCACTTTTCGGCACCCCCGAAGTATGGAGGGGGTGTGAGGGAGCGTACGCTCCACCCACATTTTTCCGCCCATCAACTTGCCGGCATTTTTCCATTGGAGGGACCCGAACTTACTTTATTAGAATTAAGATTTTTGACTTTTCTTCTTTTTCTAGTTTTAAGCATTGACTTTTCAGTTTTAGGTTAAAGGGGAGGGGGGAAGGCCACGAAGGCTACATGTTATTATACCCGATACTCAAAATGAGTATTGGGGTATATTAGATTTGTGGTAAAAGTGGATGTGTGTAACGTCCAGAAGGAATCGTTTCCGACCCCATAAAGTATATATATTCTTGATCAGCATCAATAGCCGAGTCGATTGAGCCCTGTATGTCTGTCTGTCTGTCCGTCTGTCCGTCCGTCCGTCCGTCCCCTTCAGCGCCTAGTGCTCAAAGACTATAAGAGCTAGAGCAACGATGTTTTGGATCCAGACTTCTGTGATATGTCACTGCTACAAAAATAGTTCAGAACTTCGCCCCGCCCACTTCCGCCCCCACAAAGGACGAAAATCTGTGGCACCCACATTTTTAAAGATACGATAAAACCAAAAACTCAGAATCGTAGAGGATGTTTATATGTTCTAGAATATAAAATCTCAACCAGATCGTATAATTATTATAGCCAGAAACAAGAAAACAATTTCATTCTTTCTCGCTCTGTCTCTCTCTAACACACAGGATTCATGGTCGGTTTTGCCAATTGCAAAATATGAGTTCAAGGATCTCAGAACCTATAAGAGCCAGAGCAACCAAATTTGGTATCCACACTCCTGTGATATCGGACCTTGACCGTTTCGTGTCCAAATTTCGCCACACCCCCTTCCGCCCCCGCAAAGGACTAAAATCTGGGGCATCCACAAATCTCAGAGACTATTAAGGCTAGAGTAACCAAATTTGGTATCCGCACTCCTGTTAGATCTCACTTTAAAACGTATATCTCAGAATTTCGCCCTACCCCCTACCGCCCACACAAAGGACGAAAATCGCTGCTATCAAAGCGTACATTAAGCCCAATCAATCCAGTGTGCATGCAGCCGTCAAAAGTAGCCCATATTGTGTTGCTTTTGGCCAAAACATGATTACTGGCGGTTCCACTTATCAACTCCTACGAAATCTCAGTATGTTGGAGGACCGAGCTGTAGTCTTCGATCGCGACGATTCCTTCGAGGTAATTCGCAAGACCGCTGCAGAAGCAATGAAACAGCAGCATGTTCGCAATGAAAATATCTATAATCTTCGAAGCCGAGAAGTAAACTTTCAAGTGGGTCAAGAAGTGTATAGACGAAATTTTGACCAGAGTAGTTTTGTGAAAGGCATTAAAGCGAAACTGGCACCTACTGTTTTGGAAAGCCCGCATTAAGAAAAGACTCGAGAACAGCTACTACGAGCTGGAAGATTTCCAGGGTCGCTTTATTGGTAAATATCACACAAATGATATTGAACAATAAATCGTATCCAGCACTCCAAGTGTGGATCACGATTTGGTTAGCAAGACCACAAACTGTGATTTCAGCGGGGGGTGTAATATTCGTAATATAAAATTACAGCCTAAAACTAGGCCGTAAAAAATTCGAGTTGAATATCTTGTGAGCTTTGATAAAGCTTATCAACAGCTGTTTTGCGACCAAGCGGCAAACGCTTTGATATGCAATTTTTCTGCCGTGTACTATATTTTATTAAATATTGCTGTGTCTGGATCCTGTATAACAGAAGAAGACCATAGAAAGTGTGGGAAAACGTGGGTTGCTGTTTTTAGGAGTCCCAGCCTCTTTCTTTCTCTCCTCGTGACCGTCAGAGTGACCGGCCGTGGAAAAAAAAGTCTTGTAGAGCTGACCCAGTTCTCTAAACCAAGGTCAAGCCAAAGTCAAAGCCTAGTGCAAGTGCCAAGTGCGGCTCAAAGTGATGATATAATTTGAGTGGACGCGCCAGTTATATATCGTCAATACTGGGGCAGCCGTTCGACCATTTAGAAAACGAACGCCCACAGTTCAGTAAAATTTTTCGATCAGTGGTGTAATTCTGTTGAGGTAATCCACCCAGCTACAGAGACCCGTTGAAAAATTTCTGTTCTTTCCGCGTAGGATTAGCACCACTAGTATCTACGTATTACAACGCTGGTCACCTCTATTGGCCACGTGCCCGTACCACCGGTTTAACCCCCATCTGAAAAGAATGAATGTGCGGTAACTATTCGTTGGTCTTCAACCATGATCACGGTTTTATACATGCATTTCTATATACCTACTACTAATCAGTTTTATAGATTTAAGATCATTATACCCTACCTCGCCCTTATGATATTCCTTCCCCAGTATATTCTGTATAGTAATACCCAATAAATGTAAGACAATATCGCCAAATGAGCGATACCGCAGCCGACAAAGATCTGACCGGTGATTTTCTTCGTTTACGTATCCATGCTGATCTGTCCCTTTGACCCCCTGTATCCCGTTTCCTAGTATCCTTTCCCTACTCGTACGCGATTTTTTTTTATATAAATTCTTATCTCGACCATTTGCCAGAGCTCTAAATGGGTAGTAAAATGTCCTCCATGCCCACATAGTATACTACATAGTCTATAACTCTACTTTGAGCACTCTACTTCACTCCACTCTCTTATCTGAGCGGACCGGGACGTACGCTTCTAAGCACTTGACCTTGATAGTGGCGCAGGTGATGAGCCCGGCTCTCGGTTTCATCTCGGCTGCGACGCAAAACGAGCTGTCGCTATGAGTACTCAAGTCAACGTTCTTCAGTAAAGAGCAGCACCAGTAAAACAAACTAAAAACCAACGAGGGGGAACGTTGTGAGTTGCTGCGGACACCGCAACTCTACAGTTATACCCGATACTAAGTCAGTATGGCTCTCCTCCGGCAGACGCCGCTAATATTAAACGACACGACAAAGAGTGCGTGCGAGAGAGACAGAAAATCAGTCTGAGCGTGACGTCGGGCGCTGCGTAGCCACTAAAAATTGATTTCTTGCTTTTGGCTACAAAAATGATTCGATCTGATCCAGATTCGGCAACCGGATAGATATGGTCATTGTCTATGATTCTGCGTTTTTAGTTTACTCGATTTTGCAATATTGTGGATGCAACAGATTTTCGTCCTTTGTGTGGGCGGAAGGGGGTGGGGCGAAATTTTGAGATATACGTTTTATAGTGAGATCTAACAGGAGTGCGGATACCAAATTTGGTTACTCTAGCCTTAATAGTCTCTGAGATTTATGAATATCCCCAGATCTGCATGCTTTGCGGGGGCGGAAGGGGGTGTGGCGAAATTTTGAAACAAACTCGTCTCGGTCCGATATATTAGGAGTGTGGATACCAAATTTGGTTGCTCTAGCTTTTATAGTCTCTGAGATCTAGGCGCTAATGTTTTACTCTAAGCAAAGCCGCCTATGCTACGTGTGTGTTAGAGAGAGACAGGGCGAGAAAAAATGAAATTGTTTTCTTGATGCTGGCTATAATAATAATACGATCCAATTCAGATTCCGCAGTCTAAAAGATATCGTCATTCTCTACCATTCTGCGTTTTTGGTTTTCTCGTATCTTTAAAATTGTGGATGCCACAGATTTTCGCCCTTTGTGGGGGCGGAAGTGGGCGGGGCAAAGTTTTGAAATATTTTTGTAGCAGTGACATATCACAGAAGTCTGGATCCAAAACATCGTTGCTCTAGCTCTTATAGTCTTTGAGCATTAGGCGCTGAAGGGGACGGACAGACGGACAGATGGACGGACGGACAGACGGACAGACGGACAGACAGACATGGCTCAATCGACTCGGCTATTGATGCTGATCAAGAATATATATACTTTATGGGGTCGGAAACGATTCCTTCTGGACGTTACACACATACACTTTTACCACAAATCTAATATACCCCAATACTCATTTTGAGTATCGGGTATAAAAACTATTCTAAAATTTCAGTGGTCGAAAAGGAAGTGACTGATTGTGGTTTTACTGTAACTCTGCTTTCAGGTGTGCATGTGTGCTCGCGTGCCTCGTGAGGAGCCCACCAAGCCAGTTGAGGCTCAGCTCAACGACCTGCTGGCAAAGGTCATGGACTTTTTCAACGAGGATAGCGTTAAGGTAAGTCTAGCCGACACTAGCCGACATTAACAGACCAGACAAAAACGTATGCCTAATTTACTCGATTGCTTCTGCACGACTTCCATGATAAGGCCAAGGCTGCTGCTGAAGAAGGTCTAGCTGTGAACGAGCAGATCCAGAAGGCGCCCAAACCCTAAAAATGCAGCTCTAAAGCAACGAATTTAAAAATCAAATCAAAAGATGTTGTGCCCAATAAAGGTTTAAACTACAATTTAAAGGTTTTTAGCGTCAGCTCAATAATGCAAAAACATCCACAAACGGAGCTGGATCCGGGTCATGGCAAATAGCCGGTACAGGGCCTGAGGTCCCGCCAAGGGAAGCTCCTGGCGGTTTGCGCACTTGCCGGTTGAATCGAAAATATGGCGGTAGATACGCGGGCGGATGTCGTGCAGCTGCTTGGCGCTGCAGACACTCTGCGGCATCTGGATCAAATGGTCGACCATGAGGGACACTCGTGGGGTAGTCGAAAGCAATAGCTGGCCGCTGACGGTGATTTTCTCCCCAGCTCTTTTCGGACGTAGACGCAGCACCCAATCCTCCTCAAAGGCACGAATCGTCTGTGGGGATCGGGATAAGAGATCATCAGAGGTATGCTGCAGACGAGTTCTGGTTCTCCAAAACCTTACCTCAGACTCGAGGGTCCGTGGGTGTAAACCGTCTGAGCGGTGTATCCACTTCATTCTCAAGGTGAAAAATTCCACCCGGCTAGCACTCAGCACCCGATGGAGCTGCAACACGGGCTTTTGGGCCTCAAGCTCCCTGTCCTCGACATGCAGCAGAATATCTAGGATCTCCTTTCCCTGCTTCTGGGGAAACCTACAGTCGGAATCATGTGAGACGCTGTCCTTGTAGGGGCCCTTCCAAGAACAGCCCAGGTAGTGGTACTTGCAGCAAACCACACGCCCCTCACAAACGAACTCCAAGTGTCTGGAGAGATCTTTCCTATCTGAGAACTGGTCATTGCAGCTGGAGCAGCTGATGGGTAGCTCCCAGAGGGTCTGGCGCACCACTAGATTCTGCTCCTGATCGTAGTTTCTAATGAGCGATCGACAACTGGGGCAGCAGGCACGCGTTTTATTGAAGATGGCAACAGCCAGAACGGCGGTCTTGCAGTCTTCACACATGATATGCCCATGGCTGCACTGAAAGAAGTCGTGTGGTTGTGGAACCTCGCGGCACACAACGCACACCAGTATGTTATGCTGTCGCTCACGAAGATCGGATACGCCACCACCCGTGGACCCGCCGACCTCACCCTCACTGCTGTCCATAGTAGTCGAAATCTCATTCAAAGTACTTTCATCTTTACTTGCAACATCTGACAATCGCTGCCTCTTGGCGGCTGGGGGCTGCTCGTTGTTGTTGACATTGGGGTTGGCATTCGACATTCTGAAGGGTATTTCGGCCAGCAGCCTCGGCCTGGCTTTACAGTATGTGTGCGTGCTTTATTCAACAATTCTGATTGCCTGTTGTTGCAGAGTGAACTGATACTCTGGTGTAAAGTACGAGCACAAGGTTACGAGTTTTCCAAGGCCACGCTGGTTCCCTGAAAATTACAAATTTAAAAACAGTGGATACACACAGAGAAAAACGGCATAGTAGGCACCCATGAATAGTTTAATTTAATAGAATGCACTTTGATCTACACATAAATGTACTCAAAAATATTTGTAATGCGGCCCGAGGCGTTCAATGGGTCTGGTGGGGTGGTGTCTCGGTGGACTGGTGGGCTGAAAAGTAACCTCTTTGACCGCCAAAGTGCTCTGCTATCGCAAACAAGATTACGGTGCCTATTAGTCCATGTTTCATGTAGTACATGTCAAATTAGATATGTTGCTGACCTGTTTTTTTATATTTTTTTTTAATTTTTTTTTTTTTATTTGATCTCTGCTGAAGCGAATTGTTTTTTGAGTAGCAAAACAGGAAGGAAATTAACGATAAGTTGGATGAAAAGAATGGGGCTAATGATCCTTCGATTCACACCGACTCATCAAAACAAAATTCAGCCCGCGTGAGGAGATCACCGACGGCGCGGAGGAGACCTTTTGGAAAATATTTTTCGGACGGGATCAAATAGTTGGATAATCACTGCAACGAGTGTCTATGAATGAGTGACCTAAAAGGGGCTACATTGAATAAAATAGTCGGGGTAGTCGGGGTCGGGCAAACAAATAGCTGTGAAAATTGGATTTTTCTCCACGCCATCGGAGCGTATCGGAAGCAGGCTAAGGCTATGGTGGATAATGCCAAATTGTTGCTTAGACACTTTCGATACGAGTACGAGTACGAGTACTGACAAACATTCCTGAACCGCTCCTTGTGTAAATACGAGTAAATATATTGAGTATAAATAGATCGATTGGCATTTCTGTGTGCAATTCCTGTGGCATTTTTGTGTGAAATTTGTGAATGTTCAAGAAGAATGCAAGAATGCTCTTGCTCAGAGCTTTTCTTATGCAAACGCATCGGGGCTCTTACTCATCCTGCCTCGAACTTTGATGTGTGCTCATGGAGGTGTTTGTAACAGGTGTAGCAAAATGTATCACACGAATGGGCAAATAGATTGGCCTCAAGCCTCGGAACAGAGAGAAGCAAATGGATGTGTTCGAAAATGTGTAACGATTGCATATCGGGTATATCGCATGCAATAACCTTGGGCCAATTATCGGTGCATGGCATAGCATAGTTGGGGTGGGTGCAGGCAAGCTCTAGGTAGGGAACAGCTGAGCTAAGCTTCCGTAAGTGCTGTGCAGCGCATCGCAACGGAGCTTTCGAAGCCGAGCATTAAGATCGGTAAGCTCTTATTTAAGCAGTGCAAAGCACCAGAGCGTTCTCTTTTGAAAATTTGAATCTGTGCCGCCGGTGATTATCTCCGCGTCGGTAGCAAATATATATCTAAATCGACCACGTGTAAGCACCCCAAAGAAAACCCCAAAGAAAAAAAATCCAAATAACTTCTCAGAAAGACAAACCGAAACCGAATAAAACGGAACTGTGAAAATCCCACGCGGTGTGCGCTTCGCAAAAATCGGGCTAAATTAATAGCCGTGAGCCGAGAAAACTGGAAAGTGCATATTTGCCGCGCCTCGCCACCAAGTGTCTTTTTTACCCGATACTCAAAATGAGTATTGGGGTATATTAGATTTGTGGTAAAAGTGGATGTGTGTAACGTCCAGAAGGAATCGTTTCCGACCCCATAAAGTATATATATTCTTGATCAGCATCAATAGCCGAGTCGATTGAGCCATGTCTGTCTGTCTGTCCGTCCGTCCGTCTGTCCGTCTGTCCGTCCCCTTCAGCGCCTAGTGCTCAAAGACTATAAGAGCTAGAGTAACGATGTTTTGGATCCAGACTTCTGTGATATGTCACTACTACAAAAATATTTCAGAACTTCGCCACGCCCCCTTTCGCCCCCACAAAGGACGAAAATCTGTGGCATCCACATTTTTAAAGATACGATAAAACCAAAAATACGATAAAAACGCAGAATCGTAGAAGATGACTATATCTTGCAGAGTGCAAAATCTGAACCAGAATCGTATAATTATTATAGCCAGAATCACGAAAACAATTTCACTCTTTCTCGCTCTGTCTCACTCTAACACACAGGTTTCATGGTCGGTTTTGCTAATTGCAAAAGAAGGGATCAAGGATCTCAGAACCCATAAGAGCTAGAGCAACCAAATTTGGTATCCACACTCCTGTGATATCGGACCTTGACCGTTTTGTGTCAAAATTTCGCCGCACCCCCTTCCGCCCCCGCAAAGGACGAAAATCTGGGGCAACCACAAATCTCAGAGACTATTAAGGGAGTACTATTACTATTGGAGTAACCAAATTTGGTATCCGCACTTCTGTTAGATCTCACTATAAAACGTATATCTCAGAATTTCGCCCCACCCCCTTCCGCCCCCACAAAGGACGAGAATCTGTTGCATCCACAATATTGCAGATTCGAGAAAACTAAAAACGCAGAATCATAGAGAATGACCATATCTATCCAGTTGCTGAATTTGGATCAGATCGGATTATTTTTATAGCCGAAAAGAAAAAAACAATTTTCAGTGGCTACGCAGCGCCCGACGTCACGCTCAGACTGATTTTCTGTCTCTCTCGCACGCACTCTTTGTCGTGTCGTTTTTTATTAGCGGCGTCTGCCGGAGGAGAGCCATACTGACTTAGTATCGGGTATAACTGTAGAGTTGCGGTGTCCGCAGCAACTCACAACGTTCCCCCTCGTTTTGGTTGCAAACCCGTGCGTCACACAGCTCTGCCAGGAGCGAACCACACTCGTGTCTCCGTGGAAAAGTAGGAAAAACGGTATGTTAAAGTGCCCTGTAGGGAAAAATTAGATTTTTTCTTAGCCCTCGTGGTTTTGTTGCGCTTCGCCCATAGGGCCCTGGCCACGAGCGGTAGCCCACCCAGCTCTCCCAAAGTTCTGCCACCCACACCAAACTCCCACCCTTGACGGGAGTACTCTTCGGGAGTCGACCTTGGTGTGGGGCCGAGATTTTTGTTCTCTGGAAATCGGTGGAGAGTCCGCCTGCCCGGCTACATAACCTTGTTAGGAAGCGATCCTGGGCTGGGGTACATGTCTCAGTCCACTCCAGGGTCGAAATTACAGCAATATTTATAATTTGCCGGGACCGACGATGGGGTAGCGTGGGACGTGGCAGTCGGTTTCACCGAGAGCACTCAGGCTATCGCCGGATAGAACTCAGAATTAATACGATGGTCTTTGCTATGCGATAATACCGACAGGTATCGCCGGACAGTACTTACGGGACCCCGCCGGCCTAAGAATTACTACGACGCGGAAAGGGGGGTTTTGCTATGCGGAAATACCGACAAGTATCGCCGAGAGTTCCTAGGCTATCGCCGGACGGTACTTGCGGGACCCTGTCGGCCTAAGAATTACTACGACGCTGAAAGGTGGACTTTGCTATGCGGAAATACCGACAAGTATCGCCGAGAGTTCCTAGGCTATCGCCGGACGGTACTTACGGGACCCTTTCGGCCTAAGAATTACTACGACGCGGAAAGGGGTGCTTTGCTTTGAGGAAATACCGACAAGAATCGCCGAGAGTACCTAGGCTATCGCCGGACGGTACTTACGGGACTCTGTCGGCCTAAGAATTACTACGCCGCGGTAAGGGGGCTTCACTATGCGGAAATACCGACAGGCATCACCGAGAGTGCCTAGGCTATCGCCGGATAGAACTACTACGAAGCTGAAGAGGGCCGACAGGTATCGCCGAGAGTACCTAGGCAATCGCCGGACAGTACTTCCGGGACCCTGCCGGTCTACTGGGATCATACAGGGCGCCAACAGATGTCGCCGAGAGCGCATAGGCTACCGCCGGATAACACTTACGGGACCTTGTCGGGCTAAGAATTACTACGCGAGTCGGGGATATCGATAAGCATCGCCGAAAGTGCCTAGGCAATCGCCGGATAGCACTTACGGGACACTATCGAACTAAGAATTACTACGAGGGTCCGGGATAACGACAAGCATCGCCGAGAGTGCCTAGGCAATCGCCGGATAGCACTTACGGGATACTGTCGAACTAAGAATTACTACGAATACGGGAATACCGACGAATATCGCCGAGAGTGCCTAGGCAATCGCCGGATAGCACTCACGGGACACTATCGGGCTAAACATTACTGCGAAAGTCTTTATCATACAGGAAATCGCCGGACAGCACCTTCGGGACCCTGGGAACTACTGGGATCAGGCGAGACACCAACAGGCGTCACCGGGAGCGCTTAGACGATCGTCGGATAGCGGCCTCGGACCCTTCGGGGTCACAAACTACTGGAGGGAATCATGCGGGGGGAACGCCGACAGGTGTCACCGAGTACGCCTAGGCAATCGCCGGACAGCGACCTCAGGATCCCGTTGGGCTACTAAAAACTGGAGGAAATCACGCGGGGCCCCGACGGGCATCCGGAGCGAATACGGGTCACCACGTGGGTGCAGCCAAAGAGGGAGACTCGGGAAAGAGGCGTGAGGAAGGGCAGAGAAGATGAAGCCCCGGGCTTCCAGGTTCCCTAGTGTATAGATTGTTGGTGGTCGTGCTATGTTTCTGTTATATTACATTTCACTTTATTCTTTCTTGGTTCCCTACCTATCGCACCGCTCAGCAGCCCGTATACACGTCTAGAGACTCGCTTACCCCTGAACTCCCACGCTTGTACTCGTCGAAATCCTCCTCTTCCCCGTGAGTGCAGCGTCGATGCAGGATCCCCTCTCCGTAAGTGTGGTATCGATGCAGTGTCTTCTCTCCGTAACTACAGCGTCGATGCAGGATCTTCCTCGTACCACTGGTCGCGTTGGCGTGGATCTGGTCCGCCACGAGTTTTACTTTTCGCAAGCCACTCGAATTTTTATCCGCATCCATCTCCTTCCGCGTTTTCCTAGCTCCCAGCTCCTTTGTGTGGGCGGTAGGGGGTAGGGCGAAATTCTGAGATATACGTTTTAAAGTGAGATCTAACAGAAGTGCGGATACCAAATTTGGTTACTCTAGCCTTAATAGTCTCTGAGATTTGTGGATGCCCCAGATACTCATTTTGAGTATCGGGTATAACTAGGCCGTAAAAAAATTCGAGTTGAAGATCTTGTGAGCTTTGATAAAGCTTATCAACACCTGTTTTGCGACCAAGCGGCAACGCTTTGATATGCAATTTTTCTGCCGTGCACTATATTTTCTTAAATATTGCTGTGTCTGGACCATAGAAAGTGTGTGAAAACGTGGGTTGCTGTTTTTAGTAGTCCCAGCCTCTTTCTTTCTCTCCTCGTGACCGTCAGATTGACCGGCCGTGGAAAAAAAAGTCTTGTAGAGCTGACCCAGTTCTCTAAACCAAGGTCAAGCCAAAGTCAAAGCCTAGTGCAAGTGCCAAGTGCGGCTCAAAGTGATGATTTAATTTGAGTGGACGCGCCAGTTATATATCGTCAATACTGGGGCAGCCGTTCGACCATTTGGAAAACGAACGCCCACAGTTCAGTAAAATTTTTCGATCAGTGGTGTAATTCTGTTGCGGTAATCCACCCAGCTACAGAGACCCGTTGAAAAATTTCTGTTCTTTCCGCGTAGGATTAGCACCACTAGTATCTACGTATTACAACGCTGGTCTAGAAGTTACGGATTGGTTATTCCCGGACACCTCTATTGGCCACGTGCCCGTACCACCGGTGTAACCCCCATCTGAAAAGAATGAATGTGCGGTAACTATTCGTTGGTCTTCAACCATGATCACGGTTTTATACATGCATTTCTATATACCTACTACTAATCAGTTTTATAGATTTAAGATCATTATACCCTACCTCGCCCTTATGATATTCCTTCCCCAGTATATGCTGTATAGTAATAACCAATAAATGTAAGACAATATCGAATAGCAGGCTTATTTGAAGGAATCCTGACTGTTAATAGGTGGCCCTGAAGGATCATGGTAGGGTGGGCGTTCTCGCCAATGAGCGATACCGCAGCCGACAAAGATCTGACCGGTGATCTTCTTCGTTTACGTATCCATGCTGATCTGTCCCTTTGACCCCCTGTATCCCGT
>NW_020825547.1:0-54680 GCF_003286085.1 Drosophila persimilis
CATCTTAGCCCAATAGCTTTTTTGCATGTATAGAGTGCAGTCATTGCCTTCTTCACTCTGTCTTTGACATTCAGGTTCCAGCTAAGCTTCTTGTCAATTACCACCCTAAGTAACTGCACTGTCGCTAAAGGAGAGCCTGCATCCTTGTAGTATTGGAGGGTTGAGGGGCGGGACCTTGTATTTATTTGTGAATAATACGAGTTCCGTTTTTGAGGGATTTACTCCCAGACCGCGCGATTCCGTCCAACCGACAGTTGCGCTAGCTTTGTGGACATTAAGTCGAACAGTGTTTGGGGGTATTTCCCCGAGAAAATAATCGCAACGTCATCCGCATAGGCCACGACTTTGCAGCCCCCCCCCCCCCTCCAGGTCCCATAGAATCTTGTTGACTGCTATGTCCACAGAAGAGGAGACAGGACACCACCTTGCGGGGTGCCCTCTGTTGACATACCTTGACTGGGCGGACGATCCCATCGATGATGTCACCGTCCTGCATGTGAGCAATTGATCAATGAGCATCACCAAGTGACGGTCCACCCCCAGGTCAGTCAGGGCTTCTGTAATGGCACCCGGTACAAACGTTGTTGAAAGCTCCCTCAATATCGAGAAAGGCTATGAGTGAGTACTCTTTGTGCTGCAGAGATTTCTCTACCGCAGAGATCACTTCATGAAGAGCCGTTTCCGTGGATTTTCCTTTCCGGTAGGCATGCTGTGCGCCTGACAGCAACTGAGGGTGTATAGTTGTCCTCAGTTGCAGCCCGACGAGTCTCTCAAAGGTTTTGAGGAGGAAGGACGATAGGCTGATTGGTCTAAAGTCTTTTGCAGCTGTGTGCGAGGCTTTCCCAGCTTTGGGAATGAAGACTATCTTTGCCTTAAGCCATGTTCGCGGGATTGTACCCACAGCCAGTATCTTCCTGAAGATACCTTGTAGCCAGTTTATGGCCGTATCCCCGGCCTTCTGAAGTTGGGCCGGGATTACCTGGTCTGGGCCTGGCGATTTGAACGGGTTGAAGCTGTTTATTGCCCAGCTTATGTTACGTTTTGTGAGGATGTGATCCATCGAGGTTACCGGTCCCTCTCCTGGAAGATGTGCCGTCTCGATGGTTGTGCACCCTGGAAAATGTGTGTCTAGTAGAATGTGCAGGGACTCCTCACTGCGAGTTAGTCCACGTGCCGGTCATTCCTTTTAAGATACCCTACCGAGGGGTTAGTTTTTGAGAGAATCTTGCGAAGCCTTGCGGCCTCTGATGTTTCCTCAATTTCCGAGCAAAATTTTGCCAAGAGGCCCTTTTTGCCTTTCCTTGTTTCCTTTTTATATAGTGACAGACTGATTTTATAGTCTGCTCAGTGGCTCTCCTCGTTCGCGCTTTTGGCCCTGTTGAAAAGGGTCCTGCAGCTTTTACGTAGGATGTCTATTTGTTTTGACCACCAGGGGGTTTCTTTTTCCCCCTAGGTTTGCTAGAGGGCATGCTGCCGCGAAGGCTTTGTTGCATGCCTCTGTGAACCTGTTCACTAGGCGATCTAGGTCGTCTTTTGTGTCAGGGCATGATGGTGCTTTGGAGGGGAGTAAGTCCTCCAGGGCTGAGCTATATTTTTCCCAGTTGGCTTTCCTGGGATTAATATAGTCCTTAGGTTTCGGAAACTCGAGGGATAGTGTGGTCTCGATGTATCTGTGGTCAGAGAAGGAGTGGTCATCAAGGACTTGCCAACTCTTGACTATGTCTAACAGGTTGGAAGATACTAGGGTGATGTCAATAACCTCCTGTCGATTTTTAATTATAAAGTGGGGTCGTTGCCCCCGATTACAAATAAATAGATTTGAGTTAAGGATGAAGCTGAAAAGTGACTCACCCCTTACATTTGTGTTCGAGCTCCCCCATTGAGTGTGGTGAGCGTTGGCATCGCAACCTATTAATAGGTCTATGTCCGACCTCTCGCTGTCGCTGGCTAGTTTGCGAACAAGGTCGTTGGGGGGATCGTTTCCCTCATGGGCCATGTAGGACGACATCAGCCTTAGATGTGTCCCTTTCAGCTCTAGGCTTGCCGCCGTGTTGTCGCTATCGCTATAATTATGGAGCAGAAAGATATTAAGGTGCTTTCTGGCGAGAATGCAGGTGCGGGTTTTACCTTCATGTTGAGCTACAATTATCTTGTACTCCTTCGACCCTAATCCACAAACCTTGTCTCCCACTATCCAAGGTTCCTGGATCAGGGCTACGTCTGCTCCGCTCTCTTCGAGGCGGAGTATAAGAGCAGCGGATGCTGCTTTACAGTGGTGGAGATTGATCTGAAGGAGCCTCAGGGACATCCTTAGTGTTCTCCACCACTGTAATGTCGGCATCCGGATCGTCCTCGACTTCCTCGTGGCAACACATCGCCTCGAAGTCGCATCTCAGCGTGCCATCGGTGGAGTAGCCCTCTGGGTCTATCTCTGTGTGATCGTCGGGTGCTTCGATCTCCGAGGCAGCGTCCTGCTCGACTGGCTTGTCGACAGGACGTGCCTCGGCCGCCGCATCGGACTTGTAGACCTTTACGGTCACAGAGCTGAACCCAAAATTGAGCTCGCCTTTGGCAGCCTCAATCGGGGCCAGCGACTCTTTGTTGAGGACGACCACCGCCTGGTTTGTGGGGCCCTGTGTCGTCTCAACTTTGACCACCTTCCAATCCGCTGTTGGGAGGTGGGGGTTGCATCTTTGCAGCATTTTTAGGATGCGCTCCGGCTCCTTCATGGAGGCGGGCACCCAGACTCTCGCCCTTGGTCTACTGGGCACTTCGCTCCAGTCTACAGCGACGAGCTTCGCCCCTGGGTAGACTTCCCCGACTTGCGCTACCGCTGCTTTGTACAGCTGTACGGAGCGCTCATCTTCACAGGCTACGATTTTTATGCAGCCCTGGTACCAGCCCATGTCTCTGCAGACGGGGGGGGGGGGGGGGGGGGGGGGTCCAGGCTGCTTTTCCAACAGCTCGAAGCAGCGGTCGGCCAGTGCCGCTTCCACCCACTTCCACTGGTTCCTAGGGATCCGGGAGTCCACGCTGCCTTTGTCCAGGACGCCAATTAGCGTCCTTTCTCTGGCAATCTGCGCGAACGATGCGTTAGGCAGCACTCTGGAGCGCTTCGGTGTCGGCCCCGGAGTCTCCTGCGAGCGCTGCCTTTTTTGCTGAGGGGCTTCCTTCTTCGGTGCTTCCTTGCCAAAGTTCGGCAGCACCTTCGAGGCCCACTCGACCTTCTTAATCCATTTGTCCGTCGGGCTGGACATCTGGCTTGCGTTCTGCCGACGGAGTATGTTGCCAGCACTCCTTCTGTCGGCATATGTAAAGGATTTGGCTTTGACACTAGTAGATAGTGACTCATCCCCCTCCACTTTACCAGCAGGCAGAGCAGCCGCAGGATTGCATAGCCACTCTGCCAAGGTACCGGTTTTGGGAGCCAATTCACCACCCACCCCGACACCGGGATGGGACCCCTTTGGGCTCTCCCTAGCATCTTCCGCCGCGCAGGTTTTCCCTGCTGATTTGCGGGTCGGGCCAGGCCTTTGGGCCGCTGCCTTCCCCTGTTTGGGATTGCTCCCTGTTGGCATTTGGGGAGTGCCAGACTCATTTTGTTTGTTTTTAAATTCTTCCATTCTTTTCCCACGAGCTGCAGAGAAGGGGTACGGTCCGTCCGGGCAGAGATCCACGTTGCCCGGATAAGGCATACTTAGAACAGGGGGCTGCCAAGTCCCTGAGCTCTCCGTTAACGACTGGGCTAGTTTTATATACCGGGCCCCCAGCCAGGCTGACTCTCGGCACGGGTCGAATAACACTCTTAGTCCGGCCCGGTGTGAGCTGAATGTAGGGGTTGGGATGTGGGTAGGTAGTGTGTAGGGATAGGGGAGTGTGTGAGCTACTTATACGAGGCGGCACCACAAGCGCATCGTCAGTGTTGCTACTTCGCGAACACCCGCTGGCTGTCCGGGGCTGCTTATTTTCGGTACTCTCCCTAGGGATGTCCGATTATTCGCAGCTGACCTACCTATATGACCTGTATATAGGTAGGTCGTTCGCTATCCGCAACCTGCGACCCGTCCGGTGGCCTCAGCTAGGCCCCCTTTGAGCCACCTCACGAGCTCATCAGACCAGACAGCGGAACTAATTCGAGCGGGAATTGCTTGCGGTGTCATTGCAACTCGGTATGCCCACCCTTCCTTGATCGCACCGGTCCAAATAGGCTGAGTAATGGGTAACGATCCCTAAAATAAACGCTCTACTTCTGCTAGGTTACGTCATCTCGGCGCCACATGATCCTTAATAACGGCAACAATTAACGGGAATTCATTACAAACAGTTTATTCATTAAACTTTTCTACAAGCTCTCATGGCTGCTAAGTGGTTATATATATATAAAGGCTACTAAAGTAATAAGGAAAATATGTTCAAATAAGCTGCAATTAAGATTAATTATATATATAAAGATATCATGATGAAAGATCCTATTAGACTAGGGTCAACTAATTACAAAGAGTATATTCAGGAATAATGGTAATTACGTTACACAAATATAAATATATTCGAAAGGTTTTCAGTTTAATTGTGTAACAAGTCAACGATATATTTCTATACGTCAGTAGGGGATGGATTGGAGGGGATGTCGAGGTCACTGCCGGTGGGGATTCTCGGTTCCGTGCTCATTCGGTAACTTGTGGGGGGGGGTCGTTTGACCGCGTCTCGACTCATACTACATAAACTTTAAAATTTTAGAATCCCGTGACTCTACAGGGAGCTAACTCCGAAAACAACAATTTGCATATTCCGATCATAGCCGAAATGAAATGGCACAATCATACATAGTGCGTACTCGAAAGTACTAGGGGCTTTCGTCGGGGTGTTCCAAAAATATCGCGGGCGTGAGGTCTTGAGTTGGAAGTCGACACACACAATTTTGTACCCACCCTTCCATGATTTCCAGTGGTGCGAAATGTTCTGGAAATCCCTAATATTCTCACCCTACCCCCTTACGTCACCATGTCACCAGGAAATTAGAAGTCTACTCCATATTCATGGCTGACAAAATTCAATATATTTCTTTGGACTTAATACTAGACATGTGGCTACATCATCAAAACCGAGCGAACAAGTGTTTCACTACCGGAAAGAACACAAGTCTTTAATTAACCAGTAGGCAAATCAAGGGAAAGAAATTAATGGAAATGGAAAAATATGAGGCTTAATCTCTAAAGGAGAAAGAGAAACGTTTTAGATATTTATAGAGGTATGTATATATAAACGAGAGCGTATGTGAATATAATATATGATATTAGAAGTAAGGAAATTAAATATGTATAAAAAAAAAACGAAAAATTAAAAAATTATAAAAAGCCGAGGGGGTCACACCAGCGTACCGCCATGGTGAGCCAAAACGCAATTTAATTAAAAATAAAAAAAAACATTTTTATGGTTGTTGGTTTAAGGAGATTAAAAAAAATTTTCTTTTTTTTTGTTGTTAATGTATTTGTCGGCTACGTTTCAATGCATTACAAAAATGCATGGAAAGCGAGCACTGCCAGCTTAAAGCAGAATTGGCAACGACGAGAACGAAAAGCTTCGAGCGTGGGGAACGCAAGCGTTGCGCTCTCTTATCAGCAGCGGCTGGCCGCTGCGCATGCCTTTTACGATTTTACGAATTCAGGCGCAAAAGAGAACAAGGAAATTGGGTCACTTACAGCTTCAATACAGTAAAAAACGAGGGAGATACAGTTATACCCGATACTAAGTCAGTATGACTCTCCTCCGGCAGACGCCGCTAATATTAAACGACACGACAAAGAGTGCGTGCGAGAGAGACAGAAAATCAGTCTGAGCGTGACGTCGGTCGCTGCGTAGCCAGTGCAAATTGATTTGTTCCTTTTGGCTATAAAAATGATCTGATCTGATCCAAATTCAGCAACTGGATAGATATGGTCATTCTCTATGATTCTGCGTTTTTAGTTTTCTCGAATCTGCAATATTGTGGATGCAACTTATTCTCGTCCTTTGTGGGGGCGGAAGGGGGTGGGGCGAAATTCTGAGATATACGTTTTATAGTGAGATCTAACAAAAGTGCGGATACCAAATTTGGTTACTCTAGCCTTAATAGTCTCTGAGATTTGTGGATGCCTCAGATTTTCGTCGTTTTCGGGGGCGGAAGGGGGTGTGGCAAAATTTTGACACAAAACGGTCAAGGTCCGATATCACAGGAGTGTGGATACCAAATTTGGTGGCTCTAGCTCTTATAGGTTCTGAGATCCTTGAACTCATATTTTGCAATTGGCAAAACCGACCATGAAACCTGTGTGTTAGAGAGAGACAGAGCGAGAAAGAATGAAATTGTTTTCTTGATTCTGGCTATAATAATTATACGATCTGGTTGAGATTTTACACTCTAGAACATATAGTCATCCTCTACGATTCTGCGTTTTTTGGTTTTATCGTATCGTCGAAAAATGTGGATGCCACAGATTTTCGTCCTTTGTGGGGGCGGAAGTGGGCGGGGCGAAGTATTGAAATATTTTTGTAGCAGTGACATATCACAGAAATCTGGATCCAAAACATCGTTGCTCTAGCTCTTATAGTCTTTGAGCATTGGGCGCTGAAGGGGACGGACAGACGGACGGACGGACAGACGGACAGACAGACATGGCTCAATCGACTCGGCTATTGATGCTGATCAAGAATATATACATATACTTTATGGGGTCGGAAACGATTCCTTCTGGACGTTACACACATCCACTTTTACCACAAATCTAATACACCCCAATACTCATTTTGAGTATCGGGTATAAAAAATCACCGCGTCGGTCGTGCAATACCCTGTCTGCAGCTATATACAAAAGGAGATATATATACCATCTACCAAAGGAGATCCAAGTGGAGCATCCAGCATCAGAAGAGGAGAGTACAGCACCTGGAATTTCCAATCTTATCAAGAGGTATTGGTGCAAAAAATTTAAAGCTCGAGTGAATACGAAAAGATTAAAAAACTCGCAATTATTGTCTTGTGCTGAAACAATTGCACTAACCCTGTTGGACGCAATAACTACACATATAACTCATTTGAACTGCAATCGCTGTCACCCCTTTCCCCTTACTCGTTTTCGTTGTGTCAAATATATGTAAAGTTGGGTCGTTGGCCAAGCACGCATACCAATACGCAGCTGCAGCGGTGAATTTTTTCGTCTCGCTTTCGCTCCTCACCGTTGCTTATCGTTGTTCTTTTGTTTGGCGAGCTTGATTTAAACCAAACACCAAGTGACGCGCTACCCTGTTTTCGTCGGGTATATTCGTTTGGTGTCAGTAGGATCCAACTATCAATTAAGACAAAGTCGTGCCTCGCAAATCAATTTAGCGTCGATCGTTGTCGGATCGTATACACAACATCGATTCTTCAGAACTACAGCGGTGAAAATTTTCGTTTTCGCTTGTCACCATTGCTGTTCGTTGCTATTCTTGTGTGGTTTTCGTGTACGCGCCAGCCAAGCGACGCTATACCCTAAATTTGTCGGGTATATTGGTTTTTCACCTCGTTTGGGTACAATTACCCATTATTTCATTGAGTGTCTCGGCATTAAATACGATTATTAAAAACGATCTTTCGCCTTCAGTTGCTTGTATTGAGAATCAATATGACCTCAAAAGCCAACAATATCGCCCTTGAAGAGCTGAAGAAAAAGCGCAGTTGCCGTGTCAAAGGCATTCGTTTATTAGCGGACCGTTTAGAAGCGGGGGATATTCCGCTGGTATTGACGGAGCTCGAGTGCAGACTCGAAACGCTGATGCGTAGCATTGACACGGCACGCGAACTTCAAGAGAAGATTGAAGATATAGACATTGACGATGAATTTGGAGTCGAGTTGGAAGAACTCTCAATTGTCACAAAGCCAAAATTAATGTCTCTCATTTGCGCATTAAAGACAGCTGATGAGACAATACCGGCAGTACCAGCTTATGGTGGCCCATCTCGTGCTCGCCTTCCGAAGTTAGCTCTGTTCCACCGCGAATACCAAAAACCAACAATGCAGCTACTGCAAAGCGAAAGGCCATTTGTTTACAGATTGCAGTCCATTTGGTCGGCTGCCAGTAATGCAAAGGTTCGAATTCGCAAAAACTGCATCCTTGTGCATCAATTGTCTGCAGCCAGGCCACTCTGATGCAAAGCTAAGAAGTGTCGACTGTGTGGCTGCTCACACCATACCTTATTGCATAGGTACACAGTGGCGAATAAAAGTCTAGCGTTACCATCACCCCCAGAGAATTCTTCTCCTCCTCCTAATCAGAATCAACCTTCCACTTCGCATGCTCTCCATGCGAAAGCTATGGATAGAGTTATTCTGGCTTCGTCGATCGTAATCGTCCGAACAAATAATGGTGAACATGTTTTGGCCCGAGCTCTGCTTGACTCGGGGTCTCAAACCAATTTTATAACTGAGGACTTAGCACAGCGCTTACAGATCCGTAGGGAGGAGTCGTGTATCAACTTGCTTGGTATTGGTGAATCCAATTCACAAGTCAAGAAAAAGATACACACGGTGGTGAAGTCGCGAATTAATGGTAGTGAGTTTTAGGTTGATTTCTGGATTCTAAGGTCCATTTCGGGGTATCACCCTGATCAGACACTTAACGTGAGTGACTGGAAAATCCCGAAGAACTTACCACTTGCAGACCCATATTTCTTCAAGCTACAGAAGATAGATATGTTGATAGGTGCAGAAACATTTTTCGAACTTCTATCTGTTGGTCAGATTCGACAAGGTCCTGACTATCCAACTCTGCAGAAAACGCTTCTCGGCTGGATTGTGTCGGGCAGGTACACTCCAAAGGTGACTGCCACCCAAGAAGCTAGGAATTGTTTGAGTTGTCGAGAAGAGTCAGTGATCCACATCGACAATACATTACAAAAGTTTTGGTCACTGAAAGAATTGCCGTCTTCTAAAAAGTCTTTATCTCCTGAACACAAGTTATGTGAAAAGCATTATAGAAGGACTATTCAGGTCGTGCCTTCACGTCGGTTTGAAGTAAGACTGCCGTTCAAATCAGATCCAAGTATCTTAGGCAACTCCTACGCCTAAACGGCGGTTTTTATCGCTTGAAAAAAGATTGTCTCGTGACCCCGAGTTACAGAAAATGTACTTGGAGTTCATGGAAGAGTACCTCTCCTTGGGTCACATGTCTACCACAGACAACACAATCCCGAAAACTCCACATTATTTCATTCCACATCAGTGTGTGTTGAGGCCCCAAAGCACGTCGACCAAGCTCCGCGTCGTTTTCGATGCGTCTTGTAAAACGTCCTCTCAGGTGGCCTTGAACGACATATTGATGGTCGGTCCTACGATAAAGGATGAGCTGTATTCGACATTGCTCCGATTCAGACTACACAGGTACGCCTGGACAGCCGATGTCAAGAAGATGTATCGCCAAGTCTGGGTCGCTGATGCGGATAGACAATTCCAGCTCATAGTGTGAGAAGAGACCCATCTGAGTCCTTGAGAATATACCAGCTCAACACCGTAACATATGGGACTGGACCAGCCCCATTTTTGGCTATTCGGTGTTTGAAGAGGTTGAGTGAGTCTGCAAAACTCTCATTCCCTAAAGCTGCTGAAGTTATTGACTCCGACTTCTATGTCGATGACATGTTGACTGGTGCTGGTTGCGTAGAGGAGTTAAAGACAATTAAGTCTGATCTGGCTCAGGTTCTTCAAACCGCTGGGTTTGAATTGACTAAATGGTTTTCGAACTCACCTGAGGTCACCGCATCCGAGAGCACAGTTAAACCGATAACGATCTCGGACTCAGAGTCAGCTAAGGCGTTAGGAATATCGTGGCTGCCACACGAAGACGTCTTTAAGTTCCGAATTGACACGTCAGTTATGGGTCTCCGAGCGACAAAACGGAACATATTATCGGTGACATCAAAGCTGTTTGACCCCCTTGGCTTGTTAAGTCCTTTAGTAATTAAGGGAAAGATCCTACTGCAGGAGCTTTGGCTTAACAAGCTAGGTTGGGATGAGTCAATTCCAATGAACTTGGAAACAGCATGGAACTTATTAAAAGAATCCTTGGGTCAGTTGGAGAAGATTACCATACCTCGATTTGTGCATACTGATCTCATGTCACCGATTCAAGTACATGCCTTTGCCGACGCATCCATGAGAGCTTATGGAGCCTGCGTCTATATCCGTAGAAAGACTGCAGAAGGTTTCGAGGTCTCCTTGTTGACTGCAAAGTCGAAAGTAGCGCCACCCAAGACGAAAACGCTCCCAAGGCTTGAGTTATGTGCCGCTCACCTTCTAGCAGACCTTTGTCACCGAATCAAATCACTGCTCAAGGTTCCAATTGATAAAATTATATTCTGGTAAGATTCAGAAGTTACTCTTCATTGGATCAGATCCCACCCTTCGTCGTTGTCAACATTCGTTGCGAACCGAGTAGCGGAGATTCAAGAGTGGTCAAGTGAAGCTACGTGGCGGCATGTGCCAACAAAACAGAACCCAGCAGACATAGTTTCGAGAGGTTGTGACGTAGAGGAAATCGTGCAGTCGATCTGGTTTGGTGGACCAGAGTTCTTAAAGTTTGAAGAAGAGAGCTGGCCCAGAAATCCACACTTCGAGCTTTCCGAAGAAGAGATACAGATGGAAAGTCGGAAGAAATCGGTCGGACTGACCGTCGCGGCCAAGCCAAATTACTTAGTGGATGTAATCGAGGGATACTCGTCACACCTCAAACTGCTAAGAGTGTTCGTTTTCGTGTTCCGCTTCATCCGAAAATGCAAAGACAAAAGTCTCAACTTTGGAAAAATTCCGTCATACGGAAAATACGACGAGGCGTTTCTAAAAATAGTCGAAATAACACAGAAAAATGAGTCTCAAGAAGATATTGAAAGGGTTCGTAAAGGCACCAAGTTAGGCCCCAGTCTTCAGCGCTTGAATCCCTTCATCCATGAAGAGGCTGGGACATGGTGCTCTTTTTCGTTGTTGCGAGTTGGGGGGCGACTAGTTAACGCTCCTATGTCATATAATGCCAAGTTTCCCTTTTTATTGACAAAACGCTCGCAGTTTGTGCAGACATACGTTCGCTATCTGCATCAAACGAGTTTTCATGCCGGCCCACGAGCACTCGTGAGTATCCTTAGACAGCGCATTTGGATAGTGCGGATAATGCTCAGGCGGTCTGCAGGGCGACAGTTAGGTCATGTATTCGTTGCTTTAAATGCAAGCCGCTACTCCAGACCCAAATGATGGGCAACTTACCCGCAGACCGGCTCCGTGCTCTCCGCCCATTTTCAGTATGTGGCGTTGATTTTTGTGGCCCAGTCAACGACAAATTTCGTCGGAGCAAGTCGCCACTTCAGCGAACTGCGGAGGAAGATCGAGGCGGAAGCGGACGCGATACGCGAATTTGCGTCAAGAAGCGGGTGCGAGTTTGCCTTCATACCGCCTCGAGCACCTCACATGGGCGGACTTTGGGAGGCCGGTGTGAAGTCTGCCAAGGGCCTACTCCTACGGGCAGTCGGAAGCGCTCTCCTCACCGCAGAGGAGCTGGAGACCGTGCTGGTCGGGATCGAGGCGGTACTCAACTCGCGCCCGCTAGGACCCCTAAGCCCAGACCCAAGCGACGGAGACGCGCTGACTCCCGGGCACCTGCTGACAGGCGGGCCGCTCATCGCACCCCCAGCACCCAGGACCCCGGACCAGGAGGGTCTGAGCTGCTTAAAGCGATGGCGGCTTGTCTCGTCAGCCAGACAAATGTTCTGGCAGCGATGGTCCCGGGAGTATGTGCTGGGATTACAAATCAGATGCAAGTGGCACCAGGAGGAGCCAAACATAAAGGAAGGCGACCTAGTAATCGTCGCCGAGGACAACCTGCCCCCTCAACAGTGGCTCCTCGGAAGGGTGGTCGGAACAACCGCCGGGCAGGACGGAAGGGTCAGAGTGGTCGAGCTAAGGACGAGCAGCGGAGCCACGTTCAGGAGGCCGATACACAAATTGGCGCTTCTGCCAATGGTTTGAAGCCTTCCAGGCCTTCAACGGGGCCGGTGTAGCGCCATTTGAATAATAATAATTGTTATTAGGATAGTATTTCACGAAGTCTAGTGTAAGTTAGGCTAGGGCAAAGCGGGAGCGCAATAAAAGCTCGCTCTCTCGCTCTTGGCGAATTCGCCCCGCTTTGCAACCGTAGGTAAGATAGGCGCAGAAGAAATTGTTTGAATATATGAAGAGAAGTCGAGAAAAATCTATGAAAACGAACGCAAGCACTCCTTTTTTTTCGTCGTCGAAAAATACAAATTTGCAGTCACCCAAGTTTTTCGGTCTCTTTATTTTAGAAAAACTATTCTAAATTTTCAGGAATTAATGATGCAGTATCGAAACTTTAAAGGAATCATTTAGTCACGGCACTTTGTAACGGCAATGCCTTATTGTAAAATTAAACTTATTTTTCGCTGAAATATTTTAAAAGTTAGGCGTATGCCAAATAAATTGTATTCTCTAACGTTTTGATTTTAAAAACCTTTCTTTTTTATCACCCACTTATACAAAAAAGATTCTTTAGCGAGCGGGAACGAAATTAACTCTGAATTATGCTCGCACTTGTCATGAGATAGGAGAGTGGAACTTTTCTCCCTCTCTCTCTTTCTTACACAAAAGCCCGCCGTTCTGTCTCGCTTCCCTCCGCCAGAGCGAACACACTGCACGAGAAAGAGTGTGTGAGATGGATAGAGAGATCGAGAGAGAATGAGTAAGCGCGTGGAAGGCGATTTGGTCGTTATAATAACGATCCGATCTCATCCACATTTGACAGTCTAGTAAATATGGCGTTCTCTACGATTCTGCGTTAATTGTGAATGCCACAGATTTTTGGTCTTTGTGGGGGCGGACGGGTCCAGGTGTCTGGATATACAATTTGGTTGCTCTAGCTTTCATGGTCTCTGATATCTAGGTGCTCATCAAGGACGCTCATAGGACGAAAAGGCTTCCTTCTGGAAGTTACACTCATCCAGAGCCACATCTATTTGAGTACCATGGCCCTTCAAGAGTTCATGATTTGTTAGCCCCATTTGTCAAAGATATACATACTCGACATGTTTACTCCTCCGAGGACAGCCAAACCAAAACAGTAGTGAGTGAAGGGCCGATGTCCACTCGTTTTTAGATTCTGATCCTTTCGAATTTCCTGAATGTACCGACCAAATAGCCCTTGAAGTGAGTGTCACTTTCTCATGGAGTACATTCATCGCCTCAATTTGGCATTCTCTATTGCTAGAAATTGAACACGAAATACGTATATTCTGATATTTGGTACATTGTGTGGGCTTAACGAAAAATAATGCTTGGCGTTGTACGTCGGCTGGTCTCCCAGGCCTTCCCGCAGCGCCTGCGACCACGTCCCCAGGCTATCCAGCGCCGCTCCGCCTCGCAGGCGGTAAACCAGATGTTGCAGCTCCAGCAGATGGACATGTGTGCGGATCCTCCATCCCGCGGACTTGTGGTCGGCGTGTTCGCCGACGAAACGGACCGCAATGATGCTGGCGTCCTCACCGCGGCCGGTTGGCGGTACAATGTCCAGAAGACTGCCGGCCGATTGCTACAGGTCCTCCGCATGTCCGGACCCATGCCCAAGCGGGGCGAGGCTCGCCTTTTCTTCGCGATCGAGCCAGAGCGCATCCCCTATTACTCTGTGGTGGCTGTGGTCGGCCTCGGCAAGGAGTGCCTCGGCTACAATCCCTACGAGGTGCTCGACGAACAGAAGGAGGCGATCCGTCGCTCCGTGGCCGCCGCCTGCCGTATCCTGGCCGAGCTGGACACCGACAGAATCGAAGTTGAAAACTGCGGCCACGCCGAGTCCGCCGCCGAGGGGGCCGCATTGGGCATCTGGCTCTACCAGGAGCTGCGTAACCCACAGAACAGGATTCCAGTGCCGTCGCTGGACTTATACGCAAGAAAAGACGAGGTCTGCGACCTCGAAGGATGGCGCATTGGTCTGCAGAAGGCAGCCGCCCAGAACCTGACGAGACAGCTGCAGGAGATGCCCTCCAACCTCCTCACACCCACAGCTTTTGCGCAGAATGTCGTCGAGGTGCTGTGCAAATCCGGTGTCAATGTGGAGGTCAAGGTCGAGGGCTGGGCCGAGAGCCAGTCAATGCACGCCTTCCTGGCTGTGGGCAAGGCCTCGTGCGAGCCACCCATCTTCCTGGAGCTGAGTTACTACGGCACCTGTGCCGAGGAGCGCCCCATTGTGCTGGTGGGCCAAGGCGTGACTTACGATGCTGGAGGATTGTGCCTGAAAGAGAAACATGAGCTCTTCCATATGCGTGGCGACATGACCGGGGCCGCCGTTGTGGTGGCCTGTTGTCGAGCTGTGGCTGGCCTGCGTTTACCGGTAAGTACTCAGGACAGAAATGATATCTCCTTGAATAATAATGCTGTTCTTAGGTCAACATTCGCGGCCTGATACCTCTTTGTGAAAACGTAGTGGGCTGCAATTCGGTCCGTACTGGGGACATGGTCAAGTCCATGAACGGCAAGACCATCGAGATCCAGTGCACCGATCACGAGGATGTACTGGTCCTGGCAGACGCCCTGCTGTATGCGCAAAACTTCTGTCCCAAGTGCATCATTGACGTCGGCACCTGCTCGGGCTACATGCGCCAGGCCCTGGATGAGTCGGCTGCGGGGGTCTTTACCAACTCGGAGATCCTGTGGCAGCAGATCAAGCACGCCAGCATGCATACCGGAGATCGTGTGTGGCGCTTCCCATTGTGGAAATATTACAGCAAGGCCGTGCGTGCCGGGGGACGCAGCGATGTGCAGAACTATGGCATTGACCGAGGTGGACGTCCCTGCAAGGCCGCTGCCTTTCTCCGTGAGTTTGTGCCCTGTGGCCAGTGGATGCATATTGTGAGTATTGTGGGGCGCTTTGTTGGGGCGCAGATCTTATGGATTTTCTCCCTCAAAGGATGCCACAAATGTTATGGTGACAAAGGGCTTCGAATACGAGTATCTGCGCAAGGGAATGGCCGGCCGCCCGACCCGAACACTGGTGGAGTTTATTGCTCAGACGATTTGCAAGGATACGGCCCCACGTTTGGCCAAGTAATCAATCTCTAATGGGAATCCAATGTTATATATATTTTTTACTGTGTTTTTTGACGATGCCACACACGAACACAAAATTACACTTGAGCTATGATCACTCTATTTTACATATGTTTTCGCATTTTTAATCTCCACACAAACACATGCGGCACATTCGTTTATTATGAAATTGTAACGTATAAAACAGAGAAACAGCGCTAGTGTTCGATCTTTTGTTGGGTCCTGGGCTTCCAACTATTGAACATGATAACTAGACACTGTGGATTATTGCTTTGTCAGACTCTACCCGGAATCGGGTATTATATGTAATATCTGTGGTATCACTAAAAGTGAGTGCTACGCCAGGGAGACTGCATGAGTAATCACAACGTTTATGTCAATGGGTGGATAGTTTTGCAGCAGCTTCACATTCGAGGCAAAGTCGTTCTCTAAAATTGCTTCCCTTTGGATTCTATAAATCAGTAAATACATCAGTAAATGCAAATGAATCAGTTGAAAGTCAGCGCATGCTTACAATATCTTGGTTCAGCAGATTTTGATGAGAAAATTAAAGCGCTGCTCGTCCGAGAATACCTAATCCCAAATTCGCAGCACATCGGGCAGTGGAAACTCCTGCGAGAGCAGGAGGGTGAGCCACCTGAAGCTGTAGTACTGCGGAGGCAGCTCTTGGCTCTTCAGATGCTATATCTTTAGTCTTCAGCATGTTAGATAGCAAGCCCATCATGAACTTTATACCACCCTCCGCATCGTCCAGAGTCTTGATGAAGAAGTCGCGTATCTCGCTCATTAGAGTCGTGAAGCAGAAGAAACAGTCTGCCTCCGCGTGGGCGCGGTACGAGAGATCCGGATCCGAGGCCATCACATAGTAGATGGGTCCGACAATCTCATTCTTGCCCTGTACGTAACCCAGGCCATGTCATTGAAGAATGTGTTCCAGGCGCTTTCTGGCCCCTCGCTAAGCGGATGATCTTGTAGGCCAACGCCCCTTGAATCAACAGCGACGTCCCCGTCCCCGTCGCCTTCTCCAGCTCCATTGCAGCTGTGTCCCGGGGGGAGTACCAATTCCTCAATGAACTGCTGGTACAGGGCTCGCTTCTGGGCCAGCGTGGTCGTCCAACTGCTGCGTCTTGGTCCCAAGTAGCCCAACAGCAGTTTCCAGCTGAGTGCACGGAAGCTTTGTACATCGGGCACACCTGTGGATTGGATTGGATTCATGTCCATGAATTACTACGCCTATCAGAAGTGTGATATCCCACCATTAAACGTCAGTCTGCGCAGCTCCTTTAGGTCAACCACATCCTGGGCCAGCGCATCATCGAACTCTTTTACACTGAAAGATACAGGGGGGGATAACAATCTTTTTTTCTTAATTCCCGAAAACACGTCACATTTTTGTGTCTTCCATACCGCGCCTTGAAAATGGACATGCTTTGGCTGTATGCGGGCGAGGATCTCAGTTTGCTCCATGCAGGGACAGTCGCTTTGCAATGATGTGGACTGGACTTATATTATTTCTTTGTTGTCATCCAGCCAGCTGCATTATTGCTTTTTCCAATACAGTTCGAAGCAGAAACAATTTTGATATTCCGTCGAATATTTTTAGATATCTAGATCTCTCAGCCCTGCCCACATAATTTTATCCGATTAATGAATCAATTTTCTACTTAACTGTCTTGTTTTAAATACTTGACTTTAATTGTTTTTGCCTCAATTTTGGTTCCTCAACAACAATATATGTATCTGAAAACCCGAACTTAGCCCTCTTAAGCCCCCTCTATTTAAATAGTTCAAATACTGGAGGTAAATGACGGAAAATATTAACGATTGTAAATTCTTCTTGTAGACTCATGCTACCTTTACTCTGAACTTAAAAAAAAACGAGGGGGAACGTTGTGAGTTGCTGCGGACACCGCAACTCTAAGGTTATACCCGATACTAAGTCAGTATGGCTCTCCTCCGGCAGACGCCGCTAATATTTAACGACACGACAAAGAGTGCGTGCGAGAGAGACAGAAAATCAGTCTGAGCGTGACGTCGGGCGCTGCGTAGCCACTGCAAATTGATTTGTTCCTTTTGGCTAAAAAAATGGTCTGATCTGATCCAGATTCAGCAATCTAATAGATATGGTCATTATCTATGATTCTGCGTTTTTAGTTTTCTCAAATCTGCAATATTGTGGATGCAACAGATTTTCGTCCTTTGTGGGGGCGGATGGGGGTGGGGCGAAATTCTGAGATATACGTTTTATAGTGACATCTTAAAGGAGTGTGTGCACCAAATTTGGTTACTCTAGCCTTAATAGTCTCTGAGATTTGTGGTTGCCTCAGATTTTCGTCCTTTGCGGGGGCGGAAGGGGGTGTGGCGAAATTTGGACAGGAAACGGTCAAGGTCCGATATCACAGGAGTGTGGATACCAAATTTGGTTGCTCTGGCTTTTATAGGTTCTGAGATCCTTGAACTCATATTTTGCAATTGGCAAAACCGACCATGAAACCTGTGTGTTAGAGTGAGACAGAGCGAGAAAGAGTGAAATTGTTTTCGTGATTCTGGCTGTAATAATTATACGATCTGGTTCAGATTTTGCACTCTAGAAGATATAGTCATCTTCTACGATTCTGCGTTTTTAGTTTTCTCGTATCGTCGAAATTGTGGATGCCACAGATTTTCGCCCTTTGTGGGGGCGGATGTGGGCGGGGCAAAGTTTTGAAATATTTTTGGAGCAGTGACATATCACAGAAGTCTGGATCCAAAACATCGTTGCTCTAGCTCTTATAGTCTTTGAGCATTAGGCGCTGAAGGGGACGGACAGACGGACAGACGGACGGACGGACAGACAGACAGGGCTCAATCGACTCGGCTATTGATGCTGATCAAGAATATATATACTTTATAGGGTCGGAAACGATTCCTTCTGGACGTTACACACATCCACTTTTACCACAAATCTAATATACCCCAATACTCATTTTGAGTATCGGGTATAAAAACACTATATCTGTTCAGCCACAGACATGTAAATCGGAGTCGAGCATTACTACTCGCTGCTGCTACCAGATCAACAGCTAAGCTGGGATGGATTGTGGCAGGAAAAGTCAAATCTGCCCACAATTCCTCACCCATTTGTGCAACGGGAGTAAACGAGCTCATGGAAAGATTCTGCACTCTGGACAATCTAGAGACGGAAGACAAACCACGCACTCCAGTGGAAGCACGGTGTGAAGCTCATTTTATAAAAAATCTTCAGACAGCTTCAGACGGCCGTTTTATTGTAAAGCTCCTATTTTCCGAACACCCTTCAGCCCTGGGGGAGACGTTGGAAACCGCAACAAAAAGTTTCCTAGCGTTGGAGCGGCGAAGCTCAACAGAAACTTGGAAGAGTTATGTGGACTTCATGGAAGAGTATGAAGGACTAGGACATATGAAGATTGTGCCAGCATCAAAAGTTCCCAAAAGGCACTACTTCATTCCACATCATTGTGTACTCAAACCTGAGAGCACCACCACAAAGCTTCGGGTAGTATTCGATGCCTCATGCAAATCAACAAGCGGGAAATCTTTGAACGACATTCTGCAGGCTGGACCCACCGTTCAGAGCGAACTTATGTCCATTCATAAGTACGTATTCACAGCGGACATAGAAAAGATGTACCGCCAAGTGTGGATGAATCCGGAGGATCAATTCCATCAGATGATAGTCTGGAGAAGCAATCCATCCGAAGAGATCAGGTACTATCGCCTGAAAACAGTAACATATGGGACAACAGCTGCTCCGTTCCTAGCAACGAAATGTCTGGATCATTTGGCAATACAATACAAAGACAGACTACCAGTAGGATCAACAACATTAAAAACAGATTTCTATGTTGACGACTGTCTAACTGGAGCAAACACGATTTCAGAGGCAATTCATGCTCGACAAGAACTAAATAAGATATTTCTACCGTCCGGATTCAAATTGCGCAAGTGGTGCTCCAACAATGAGCAACTTCTCCAAGAAATCCCCAAAGTGGATATTGTAACCGATGTAAAATTAGGAGAGACACTAGAGCACTACAGCGTGAAAACTCTGGGTCTCATCTGGATGCCGAAGAAGGATACATTGTGTGGACGAACACAGAAAAGCCAGGCTACACGCATCACCAAACGGGTGGTATGTTCCGAACTGGCCCAAATCTTCGACTCTTTGCACCGGTGGTAGTAAAGGCAAAAATCTTCATGCAACAACTTTGGGAGCTCAAACTGGATTGGGATAACGAATTACCATTACAACACCAAACCGAATGGAAAGAATACCGGGACGACTTACAAACATTGAACAAAATGCAAATTCCCCGGCATATCTTGTAAAGTAGTGATCCTAGGCTGGGGTCAGGCTCAGTCTGCCCAGGGTCACCTACAGTTTATTTGTAAGTTGCTGAGACGTTGAGACTGGGGGGAGGGAAGGCGGGTCGTTGGCGCATGGATCGCCGAGCCGCCGTCAACGACGGGGCCTTCGGGAGAAATTAGGGGGGGGGGGGGAGAGCGGGCGTGGGGCCGGGCGGCGCGAAACTCACCCGAGACGCTGCACTCCCCGACTTCAGCAGGGTAAAACCCCTGTTGCCAAGGTCGAGGTGGGCCGCGGATCCGGGGAGGTGAAGGAAAAGGATAAGGGGGGGCGCCTCTGTCGAAACGCGTACCACTTCTCACTCCAGCAGGGTAAAACCCTGTTGCCAGAGGCAGAGCGGGAGCGTAGCGACCGAGAACAGTCAGGAAAACGGATGGGGAGGGGGTGGAGAGATGACCGCAGTCGGTGGTCCGACCGGAGAAAACAAATGGAAGCCAACGCGTTCTTAATTCTATGATCGAAGTTTTATTGGATTAATTCCCCTCGCACTCCCTTCTACTCCTACTACTACCTTGGCCATCGGCCAGCTCACCCGCGGATCCGGCGCCTGTGTTCCCGCAGCTCCTCCATGCTTTTTTTCTCCTCTCTGGCGCGCGGCCGTTCAACACTTTTCTTTATCTCTTCACTTCGATGTCCGCGACGTTCCGTCTTCGCTCACTTCCAAGAATCGACTCCTTCTCTCGCCACGGTCGCTCGACGTTCTCCCCACGCCTCGCGCTCGTTTTCGGGCCAACGGGACTTTTCCGAAAGAGATCCGCTCTGCTGCCGGCTGAGCATGGCTCTCTCTCCTCGCCGTCTTCTTTGCGGTTGTTCCGTGTGAGCTGGCCGTTTGGCGGGATTTCGGCTATGCAAAACATAACTAGCTTATTTACTACTATAGCATATGATTGTGACTAATCCAATTATTATTATTATTATTATTATTATTATTCTTATTACTATGTGAGGGTCCCAGTATGGGTCCTCACACCCTCTCCTTACTTCGGGGGGCCCGTGAGCGAATAGTCACTTTGCTCGTCTTGCTGATGTGGACCTGGAAGAAGGTGTTGTCCGCCTCTGCCAAGAATCGGACATCTTTACGCCGCGGGTTGACGAGTTGTGCCAGGAGCCGGGCTTTCAGGGTGTCTGGCAGCCGGCCGTCGGGCGTACGTACTCTCCAATCCGCCTCCCCAGTCACCCAACGAACGGCTGGGTTGGGGGTCGACGTTTCTGGTATCTCCGGACGGCCGCCGTCGATATGTAGGATGGCGTCCAGATCGCGGACGGCCGGTAGCTCTGCGTCTTCGGTGGCGATGTCTTCGGGACGCAGGATGGCGTCAAAGTTGCTGACGGCCGGTAGTCCTGCATCTTCGGGGGCGATGTCTTCGGGACGCAGGATGGCGTCAAAGTTGCTGACGGCCGGTAGTCCTGCATCTTCGGGGGCGATGTCTTCGGGACGCAGGATGGCGTCAAAGTTGCTGACGGCCGGTAGTCCTGCATCTTCGGGGGCGATGTCTTCGGGACGCAGGATGGCGTCAAAGTTGCTGACGGCCGGTAGCCCTGCATCTTCGGGGGCGATGTCTTCGGGACGCAGGATGGCGTCAAAGTTGCTGACGGCCGGTAGTCCTGCGTCTTCGGGGGCGATGTCCAACCCGTCTATCCGTTCGAGAAGGTTGAGCGTATCAAGGGCCCCGAAGAGTGCCGGAAGCGGTGGCTCTTCCCAGCGGAGCACCTCTTTTTCGAACTCCGTCGGCTCGAATTGCTGGCGGTATCCGCGTGCGGTGGCACCTGGCAGCCCGTCAGGGATAGTGATGGCCTCTGCCCCCTCGTCGGGGCTCGGACCCGGAGCGGTGTAGTCGGCTGCTTCTCCTACGGTGGCGTGTCCAGGGCCCTGCGCGTGCTCTTCGGCGACCTGGTCGGGGTTGACCTGGCTGGGGCCCTGAGCATGGGTGAACGTGGCTCTGGCGGCGTTGCCAGGGCTTGGGTCCCTGTACGTCTGGGCCACGTCTCCTATAATATTGACGTGATCGGGGTCGGAATCGTGCCCCTCGATGATCTGGTCGATGCGGGGCCAGCTTACGACGTCGCCGCATAAATTTTCCCAGCTGAGGACCTCTGGGTGGACTTGGAATTCTCGCGGAGTGGGGCGAAGAATCAGTTCCTCGATGATCTCCCAGTCGACTGGGGGCTCCGGCCTGGCTTTTGTCGTAGTTCTCCGTCGGCGGGGGTCTCTCGCATTCGCTGAGCTGTGAATAGGAATGGACTGGTTGACTACAGGCAAGAAATACTTTGATACTCTATGAGTGCGGCGGAGCGGTTATAGACTTAATGAGAATCTCCAAAATGTCGGCCTTGGTTGGTCCCTTCGGTACAATCACGGTTGCGGTTTGCCCTTGAAGGAACAGCCACGCCCGCTTCGTTTGGTGCGTCGTTCTTCGAAGGATGTCCGGGTCCCGGAAGCGGATGTGTCCAGGAGAAGCGGCCACGCACGCCTCGTTCGGTGCGTCGTTCCTCGCAGGATATCCGGGTTCCTGAAGCGGATGGGTCCAGGAGAAGCAGCCACGCACGCCTCGTTCGGTGCGTCGTTCTTCGAAGGATGTCCGGGTCCCGGAAGCGGATGTGTCCAGGAGAAGCGGCCACGCACGCCTCGTTCGGTGCGTCGTTCCTCGCAGGATATCCGGGTTCCTGAAGCGGATGGGTCCAGGAGAAGCAGCCACGCACGCCTCGTTCGGTGCGTCGTTCCTCGCAAGATATCCGGGTTCCTGATTGGTTTCGTCTCTGTGTATCCGGGGTGTCAGCATCGTCGTGGCGGTTTGAGTAGATCTGCGTTGTAATCAAGATTGTTGTATATTGGTTCGGTCAGGGTCGTCTTCACTGTCCGTCCTGATCTGGTCGGCCTTTTCGTCATCTTCGTCGATGGTCGGGTAGAACGCCTTCAGGTCGTTCAAACTGGCTGATCGCTGCTTACGTCCGTTTAGAACCTGTAATCGGACGAGATTCGGAGAGAGAAACTTGGTCACCCGGTATGGTCCCTCGAATTTCGTGGCCAACTTGGAGGCGAAGCCTTCGGCTGCTTTGGACAGAGTGTGGCGACGTAACATCACTTGGGATCCAATAGCCGGTTTCCATTCCCTACGGCGGAGGTTGTAATGTCGTTTTTGCTCCTCTGATGCTTTGTCGCAGTTTGTTTTTGCGATTTCGAACACCTCTCTCATCTGTCGTGCCCTGGTCTCCGGGTCGGCGATGCTAGTTCCCGTTCCTGGCGTAACCTCGTCGTACAAAGCGCCTGGCAGTCTTGGCTCGCGACCTTGGATCAAAAACGCGGGGCTGAATCGCGTCGAATCGGACACGCTTGAGTTGATCGCGAGCGTGATTTCTGGCAAGAGCTCGTCCCAAGTGTTCTGTTTTCCGTCGATGTATTGCGCCACCATCGTTTTAATTGTTCTGTTCGCGCGTTCTGTTGGATTTTGTTGGGGAGTGTACGGGGCAGTATGCTGAAGTTCCATCCCTAGCCTTTTGCAGAATCCTTTGAACGATCGGCTGGTAAACTGTGCCCCATTGTCGCAAACGAAGGTACGAGGGGTACCAAAGCGGCTTAGGATTCTTTCTCGGAATGATCTTTCCAGGTGTGGCGTAGTTGCCTTGCGTAGAGGCACCAGTTCGACCCACTTACTAAATGCGTCGAAGAAAACCAGGAGGACGGTGTTTCCATGTTTGGAGCGGGGCAACGGCCCAACAAAGTCGGCGCATAACACGCTGAAGGGTTCGTCAACTTGTCTGGTGAACATTTTCCCCGCCGGTTTGAACTGGCTCACCTTGTATTTTTGGCACACTACGCATTGGCGAACGTATCTGGCGACTTCTCGGAACAGGCCTGGCCAGTAGTACTTTTGGGCGACTCGTGTGCTTGTTTTTCGGATTCCTAGATGTCCGGCCGTCGGGTGGTCATGGCATTCTTTTAGTACGCGTCGTCTATGTTCTGCAGCGACGCAGAGTTTCCATGGGGTGGAGTCTTCTTCTTCGGGCACGGTGTGCAGGCGCCGATACAGTTGTCCACTCTCGCTTCGGTAGTCTTCATATTTGCCCGGCTGCTGCCTGATTCTCGCCAACATTTTCCTGATCCACTTGCACTGTGACTCCTCCTCCAGAGCTTGATGTAGTAACTCCAATGGTTGGCGGGAAAGTGCATCTGCTACCACGTTCTGCTTCCCTCGGCGATAGTGAATATCGAATTGATACTGTTGCAGCTCTAAAGCCCAACGTGCTATCCGTCCAGTGGGGTTGTCGATCGAGTTGATCCATTTGAGGGCGAGATGGTCCGTGATCACGTCAAATCGGTATCCTTCCAAGTAACAGCGCAGCTTGCGGATTGACCACACTATTGCCAAGCATTCCTTCTCAGTAACGGAGTAGTTCTCCTCGGCTTTGGACAAGCGTCGACTCGCGTAGGCTATTACTCGTTCCTCGTCCCTTATCTTTTGTGTAAGGACGGCTCCTAATCCTTGTTCGCTAGCGTCGGTTTGCAATGAGAATTTTTCAGAAAAATCAGGGCAGGCGAGGACCGGCGCTTCAGTTAACCTGATCTTCAACTCCTCGAAGGCTTTCTCCTGTTCTTCCGACCATTTCCATTGCCGATCTTTCCTTAACAACGCCGTCATGGGTTCTACTATTTCGGAAAAGTTGGGTACAAACCGCCGGTACCAGGAGGCCATGCCGATGCATCGGCGAAGTTCCTTGACACCTGCCGGGGGTTTCAGGTTGCGCACTGCGGCGATCTTGTCAGGATCCGTGTGTATGCCGTTCCCGCTGATGACGTGTCCTAAATACTTCAGTCTGCGTTTGAAGAAGCTGCATTTGTCCTTGTTGAGTCGAAGATTAGCCTTGCGCAGCCGCTGTAGAACTGTCCCAAGATGCCGCATGTGGTCCTCCACGGTGTGCCCGATGACGATAATGTCATCAAGATAGGCGAATGCGTGTGGTTCCATGTCGGGGCCAATCACGCTATCCAGTGCTCGCTGGAAGGTCGCGCCGGCGGAGTGAAGGCCAAAAGGCATCACTTTCCAGTGAAACAATCCGCGGCCCGGCACGGTGAACGCCGTGCACTCGCGGCTGGTTGGGGCAAGCGGAATTTGCCAGTAGCCGCTCTTCAGGTCCAGGGTCGATATGTACCTGGCATCTCTCAGCTGTTCCAATATGTGTTGAATCCTGGGGAGGGGATACGCGTCGGGGATCGATCGCGCGTTCAACTGTCGGAAGTCTATGCACATCCTGATGTCACCTGTTTTCTTGCCCACGAGGACGATTGGGGCGCTATGTGGACTCTTCGAAGGTTCAATCTGCCCTTCCTTAAGCAGTTCGTCGACCTGTTTATTAATGACGGCTTGCATAGCGGGGTTTTTTGGATAATAACGTTGTTTTATCGGCTTGTTGTCGCGCATCACGATGGTGTGTTCTGCAATGGGGGACACTCCGCTGAGGCCGTCGAATTGTTTCAGTTCCTGTTGCAACCATTCGGTGATCCGGGGTTCCAGGGGTTCGTCGTCTTCGGGCTCGAATCCAGGGGTCAAAACGTCGGGCAATTGGGATATATTCACGGTGGCCACTGTTGCTCCTTGTGTCCGTTCCCTGGTGCGCCTACGGCGGGGCCCGTTGTCGCCGATGCCGGCTCGAATCGCACTCGTTTCTTGGATCGCTGCTGTACCTCGTGTACCCGGAAGGGGTTTTTCAGCATGGCTCTGTGGTCGAGGCCGGGGAGCGCCGATGTCCATCCGGGTTGGTATCCTGCCGGGGTCGAGACCTCGCCCGAATTCCTAGAATTCCTTGAAGGAACGGCCACGCACGTCTCGTTTGGTACGTCGTCCCTCGCAAGTTTTTCCCACCTCACCATCATGGATCCCAGGGGATCGGCCACGCGCTCCTCGTTCGGCACGTCGTTCCTCGTCGGTTCTTGATGCTGGGCGACCCGGTCTCGGCTGAGATTCGTAGGTTGATCCAGGCGGGCTGTGGATCCTATGTATTGAGTCCTGGTATCATGGCTGTGTTTAAATTGCAGGCGCAAGGGGACTCCTCCACACTGCAGGGTCGCGTCTATTCCGCATAGGAAATCCATCCCGAGGAGGACGTCATCCAGCACGTCTTTCATTACTAGCACCGGCATCTTTACTTGTTGATCTCCTAGTCGTATGTCTGCCATCAGCGCCTGAGTCAATTCCCGGAGGGACCCATCCGCCAATCTGATCGTCGTTCGTACCATCGCTATACTCTGTCCGTTGTCCAGCTCCAGGGCTTTGCGTTCGCTAACGAAGCTCCGTGTGGCGCCTGTGTCCAGAGTAGCGAGTAGGTCCTCTCCTTCCATGGTTACTTGCGCGCGAATTCGTCCTCTCTCCAGCCGCAGGGTTCCCTTTACTGCCTCGGGGTGGGATTGGCGGTCTTCGCCCGGTCCCCTGCCGAGTGAAGCGCCTGTCCGTTTCCCGACGAATTCCTGCGACAGCATTCGATGGTGCGTAGCCCGCGACGGCCGCAGTCCCAGCAGTATAAGACTTGGGGCTGTTTACACTCCCTGGAAAAGTGTCCGGACCCGCCGCAGTTCCTACAAGCATGCTGCACGTCGATTATGGGGTCGGCGTCTTGGAGGATGGTTCCATTCCTGACATCCGGCTGCTGCGAGTCCGTCGACCAATCCCTCACCTGGGTTCTATCGTGCCGGAGATCCTGTGTCCTCGCAGCCGCGTGATTCCTTGGTCCTCGTTGACCAGCCGTTGGCCCTAAAGTTTCCCGCGGACGGGTGTCTCGTGCTTGGTTCGCGTAGCCCGTGAGCTCCGACGGTCCCTTGTTACGCGTCACCTCGAAGTTCACAACTAGTTGCGTTAATTCGGAGAGAGAATCAAAATCTTTTCGTCTCGTAAACAACTGGTATTCCGGGAGCATGTTATCGTATATCCTTTCCAATTCCTGAGCCTCGGTGTATCCCGCGCGCTGCATCATTAGTCGAATGTCCACGAGGTACGTTTTAAACGCTTCTTTTGGTCGTTGAAAATGGGTTCGGATCTCGTCTTCTAGCCGTTGAAAGTACCGGGGAGGCAAAAAAAACTCTGAAAACTCTTTGCGAAAGGTCTCCCATGGTTCTCCACTAAGGCGGCTCGTTCGAAACCAACTCTCGGCCCGACCGGTCAACAACACGAGGATTCCTTGTGATAAGTGTCGTAGATCTATCTTATAAGTGGCTGCCCTCTCTTGCACGTGCTCAAGGAAACTTAACGGATCGCCGGACCCATCAAACACGATTCCCCAGCGGACCATTTTCTCGGTGATCGCAGCGTTAAAATGCTCTTCGTTCCAGGTGGACCCCTTCGTTGGTGGGTCCTTGCTACCGTGCAGGTTTCTCTGCGCGGCACCGACGTCGATGCCATGGAGCAGGCTCTCTGCCGGCACAGCGGATCCCGACGCCGCGATACTACGGCTACTGGCGGGTACGACATCATACGCAGCCGGGGGATGGGGTTGTAGGCTAAGAGGCGCGAGTGTAGAAGGGCGGGGAGAAAGTGGTTTAACCTCTGGAGTCACGGCGACTCCGTACTGGGCCTCCAATTCCTCCAACCGAGCACGCGCCGTACTTGGTAAATCGGCCGAGTTTGCGAAGGTCGCGAGTCGACGTCTCAACTCTTCGACAGTTCCAGCGCTGTCTAACCCAAGCTCCGCGGTAATCATCTCCAACTCGTTCTTGCGCCTGACCGAAATCCACTTGACTCCCATGTTGAGTTGGTCCGGGTCACTGTTGCTGCACGTGGTCTACGATCAAATGTCGGGGGCGTCGCCCGAGAAGTCGAAAAACGTAGCTAAGGACGCGGCGAGAGACGGGGCTCTGAATCCTTAAACGGCGAGGACGCGTGCGAGGCTATTCGGTGGTGAATTACCGGTGGGCCGTCTTGGTCGGGGACCTGGACACGGGGGCTGGCAATTAACACGCGCTTGTTCAGGGGTACTTTAGTCGTTGGTTTCTGCAGGACTGTTCCGGTTAGAATGCGTTGGTTCGAGTTCGGTTTCGGGGGGAGCGCGAGGTGGACAGAAGACGCGGGATCGCTGTCGTTGTATGCTGCGGGATAGGGACCACTGTATGCTGCGGGATAGGGACCACTGTATTTTGCGCGTTGTGTACTGATCGAAGGCAGGGGATCACTCTGTTCCACACGTTGTATGTTGACCGAATCCTGAGGATGACTGTCTCTTGCGTTGTATACAACCCGGCTTATATTGGGTCTGGCTGAACGGCCGAGCCTCTGCCGACGTCGACGTCTCGGAATCGGCCGAGAACACCACGCGAGAGAGCCGCGGGCGAATGGTTAGGTAAATAGTCGAAGATCGGGGGGTGCGGGTAGTATGAGAAAGGGATAATTTCATGTATTATACTCGTGGGTCGTTCGGCGCATGCCCGCCGCCGACGCCCAGAACTGTTCTCCGGTCTTCACTCCCTCTCTCCCCACTGAAATGCAACAGAGATCTGGCTGCCCTTGGCTCTTTCCCCACTGTACCGGGCGCTATGATCCCGCATGGTTTTGCCTGAGTATAACGGAATTTTCGTTCTGCTTTGCGTGCTGCTTCGTCGCTGGTGCTTCACTTGGATTTTTTTTTTTTTCTCTCTTTCTGCTGGGCATGGGAAGGGCATCACTATGCTTTGCTTGGCTGCGGGCTGTACTTTCATTCTGTCGTTTTCCTCTCTCATTTCCTCTTTTATTTGATGACGGCTAACGGGGATTGTACAGCTTTTCAGCCACGCTTTGCTCGCTGCTGGCCTGTACATTCGTATCGTATTTTCTTATTGATACCCTATAAATTTCTCCTCGGTTTGATGCGGCACTACCTACGCGATCTACTTGTGGGTCTTTAGGCCACGAAGGGTGAAATCCCCCCCAGAAAACTATCGTTTGAATTGTCTCAACAGTCCCTGCTCGGGCGCCATCTGTAAAGTAGTGATCCTAGGCTGGGGTCAGGCTCAGTCTGCCCAGGGTCACCTACAGTTTATTTGTAAGTTGCTGAGACGTTGAGACTGGGGGGAGGGAAGGCGGGTCGTTGGCGCATGGATCGCCGAGCCGCCGTCAACGACGGGGCCTTCGGGAGAAATTAGGGGGGGGGGGGGGGAGAGCGGGCGTGGGGCCGGGCGGCGCGAAACTCACCCGAGACGCTGCACTCCCCGACTTCAGCAGGGTAAAACCCCTGTTGCCAAGGTCGAGGTGGGCCGCGGATCCGGGGAGGTGAAGGAAAAGGATAAGGGGGGGGCGCCTCTGTCGAAACGCGTACCACTTCTCACTCCAGCAGGGTAAAACCCTGTTGCCAGAGGCAGAGCGGGAGCGTAGCGACCGAGAACAGTCAGGAAAACGGATGGGGAGGGGGTGGAGAGATGACCGCAGTCGGTGGTCCGACCGGAGAAAACAAATGGAAGCCAACGCGTTCTTAATTCTATGATCGAAGTTTTATTGGATTAATTCCCCTCGCACTCCCTTCTACTCCTACTACTACCTTGGCCATCGGCCAGCTCACCCGCGGATCCGGCGCCTGTGTTCCCGCAGCTCCTCCATGCTTTTTTTCTCCTCTCTGGCGCGCGGCCGTTCAACACTTTTCTTTATCTCTTCACTTCGATGTCCGCGACGTTCCGTCTTCGCTCACTTCCAAGAATCGACTCCTTCTCTCGCCACGGTCGCTCGACGTTCTCCCCACGCCTCGCGCTCGTTTTCGGGCCAACGGGACTTTTCCGAAAGAGATCCGCTCTGCTGCCGGCTGAGCATGGCTCTCTCTCCTCGCCGTCTTCTTTGCGGTTGTTCCGTGTGAGCTGGCCGTTTGGCGGGATTTCGGCTATGCAAAACATAACTAGCTTATTTACTACTATAGCATATGATTGTGACTAATCCAATTATTATTATTATTATTATTATTCTTATTACTATGTGAGGGTCCCAGTATGGGTCCTCACAATCTACGATGGTAAAATTCCAGTTACCCAAGAACTCCATAAGTTTGTAGATGCATCAGAACGAGCATATGACGCAGCATAATATATGTACGCGCTACATACAAAAACAACCAAGTGTCAGTAAGACTGCTCTGTTCGAAATCACGTGTGGCGCCGACAGCCAAACAATCACTACCACTGTTAGAACTTTGTGCTGCAGTGAGCTCACAAACCGAGTCCGACAGGATCTGCACATGGACATTACAACGGTTTCAGGATGGTTTTGGAGTGATTCCACCGTTGTTTTATCCTGGATAAACGCATCGTCATCAACATACCATACCTTTGTGGCAAATCGAATAGCCAAAATCCAGGCATTAACAAATCAGACACAATGGCGTCACGACGTGTCATCGGCCAACAACGCAGCCGATGTCCTGTCGAGAGGAATCGCATTGTGGTGCTCAAGCATTAAGGGCAATCGCAAGACAACAATATTGGATTATCAATGACAAGACAATGGCTAGAAGCATAATCCACAGCTGTGTTAGATGCACCAAGGCTAGACCAAAGCTGATACACCAGATCATGGGCAATCTCCCAGCACAACGAGTCACACAAGCAAGCCCGTTTCTTAATGTAGGCGTCGACTACTGTGGACCAATCTCGATCCACCATAATATCCGAGGCAAAAGACCCGATAAGGCGTACATCGCCGTGTTTTGCTACTTTTCCACAAAAGCAGTACACCTGGAGCTGGTAAGCGACCTGACCACAGATGCATTCTTGGCCGCCCTGCGTCGATTCTTAAGCAGACGTGGGAAGTGCCAAACTATTCATTGCGACAATGCAACGAACTTTGTGGGTGCAAACAACCAGCTTAAAGAATTAGAAGACTATATATTCAGCTCAAAGGCAAGTGCTCTGATCACGAATCATTGCAACAAAAAGCAAGTGGATTTTAAATTCATTCCTCCCAGGGCTCCATCGTTTGGCGGCCTCTGGGAAGCGGCGGTAAAATCAGCAAAAAAGCTGTTGATAACAACCACCAACACAGCCTCATTGACATTTGAAGAACTAAACACAGTGATAATCGAAATTGAAGCAATTCTCAAATCTCGACCCATCACTCCAATGTCAAATGATCCCACTGATACAACAGCGCTCACCCCAGGACACTTCTTGATTGGTGAACCATTGACAACGCCTCCTGACGTCAATACTGATCATCAAGGAAGAACATTGGTCAAGCGCTGGGAATTGGTATCGCGTCTAAAGCATTCATTCTGGAAACAATGGTCTACAGAATACCTCCAAGAATTGCAAGCTCGGCATAAATGGAAGACCGCTTCACCAAACGTACCTGAAGGATTATTAGTTTTGGTTAAGAAAGACAACCTTCCTGTAATGAAGTGGCCAATGGGTCGCATCATTAAGACATATCCTGGACAGGACAACCACGTACGAGTGGTTGACGTTAAGACAGCATTTGGCGTATACAAGCGCCCGATCACTCGTCTAGCGCCGCTCTTTCCAGAAGATGTGGCAATCAAACGTTCCCACAACGTGATCAGTGACACCACGGAGATTGATGAGCCACCCACACAGCGAACAACAAAATTGTCACCTACATTAACATCAACATTAGTGGCGCTGTTGCTCATGCTTCCATTAGCATTGTCACAGTCAATAAATGTGACACAATTCGCAAACAAGCCTGGAATATTCTATGAGAAACTTGGAACATCAAGAATAGCAACGTCTGAGTGGACCATGATCGTATACTATGACTATTGGAAGGATATGCAACTAATGTCTGCTGGAATTTCAGAGTTACGATACATGTGCCCTGAATTAAAAAATGTTCCGGCATGTAACTCCATAGTTCAACACTTTCAACATGTGCATTACGAGCTACAAGCAGGAAGCGTTTTAATGAAAAACTCTCGAAAACGCAGATCGCCGCTGGACATCATAGGAAATGTAGCAAGCAGTCTTTTTGGTGTTCTCTACGCAAAACACGCAGAAGAGATGACTCAAGTAATTGAGAAAGTGAAAACCAATGAAGACTTTTTACTACATCTGCTCCAAAACCAAACATCAATTGTCGACGCGACAATAAACGTAGTCAGAAAAGACAATGTAACAACTGATAATCGCCTAAAAGTTTTGGAACAGCATATGGCTACTATCAACCGAGAAAGAGGGTCATATCACAGCGATCATCTGACTCAAGCGTACTTAGGACTAATAGCACAATTAACCCTGCTCACAACAACTCTCCAACGAATGCAGTCCGACATATCTGATGTCCTAATCGGTATTCATCATCGGAGAATAAGCTCCACGCTGGTGTCTCCCGAGCAACTAATAGACCAACTAGACCAGATACGGGATAATTTGCCACAAGATCAAATGCTGCCGGTCACAACGAAGGAGGTGATTCAACTATACAGAATCATGCGAGCCGAAGGAACCCCGACTGCAAAACACGTCATCTTCAAGCTGACGCTACCGCTGGTCTCAACAGCTCAGCTCGAAGTTTTCAGCATCATCCCAATTCCGTTTTGGGATTCAACAAGCTGGAGTCTATTTGACCTCAGAACCACCATAGTAACGGTGAAAATCCACCGAGACCAGTTCATGGGCACTACCCAAGAAGAATTACGACGTTGTCTTAAAGTACACAACGAGGAGTTAATCTGCTTTGACCATCAGACGATCTTCAATGTGGACAATTGCTGTGAGTTTCAACTGTTTAACAATAAAACAGAAACACTCTGTCAGGTAACACACACAAAGGATGACACGGTGTGGCTAAAAACTCAGAATCCAAACAAATGGATCTTCGCAACGCATTCTACAACTAAACTTCAAGCAGTATGCAACGGAGTTCCGACAACCATAACACTGAAAGGAACTGGTCTACTCTCCATATCCCCTGGTTGTACTGCTCGCATTACTGAAGTAAGCATCAGCACCTTCAGCACCACAATTAGCGAAGTAAAATCGACTTACACTCGGTTTGGCGACGTGAGCCCACCGAAGACATCACCCTCGCCATTAATGTGGCAACTGAAGAACCAGACATCAGACTTTCATCAAGAACTTGATGATCTACGCCAGCAACTATCAACCATCAATCATCACGAGCTGCCACACCATCTCACCACCGTGCAGCACCATCAACTCGCGGCTTACGCAACCCTAGCAATATTAATTCTATTGATCATTGCCTTCATTTTCCGGGAGAAGTATCTAATATGGAAACCAAGGCCATCAAATCACGATCCAGCCATGTCATCACCCCCTATACCCCTTGCACGCCGGTTTGCCGTCGACTTGAGCGATGGTTGAACACCAGTTCAACGGCCAGGAGAATGTTCAGCCACAGACATGTATTTAATGAATATTAGGAATATACAGTGCAATCTCATACACAAATACTAATAAATAAAATTGTCCATGTCACTTCATGTGAATGAATATGACGACACGAAAAATACATTAGCAACTAAGAATAGACAATAGCACTTGTATACTCGAACCCACCAAAAGGGATCAAGCAATAAACTATCTACTTTATTGCTGCCAAGTACCTAAGTAAATGCACTGAAATGTAACCCCCGCACAGAGTAAGTGTACCCAATCTAAAAATACACTCACAAGGAGCCTGTGCGTTCCTTCCCATAGAATAAGAGTACCACTGCTAGCTATATAAGGAGATGCATTTGTTCAATAAAACTCAGTATCAGAAAAAGTACCATAGCTGCCTGTCACTCATCTTCCATCGCAATCATCAGGGGCTGTCGCCGTGTCTTCAGATCCTCCCTTGCGCACCGTAGGATACCCACTCCGCAGTCCAACTGGTTCAAGTTCTAGTTGCGACGACCAAACTGTAGACGGTTTATGTACCGAATGCAACCCAGCTTCCTACACACACACACACACACACACATTAACAATATCTTTCACCTGAACTGCGGTAACATTAATAAATTTTCATTATTTTCGGGGGAAAATTGAAATATCCCCTTGGCTTATAATAGGTTAATCGGAGGATCCAAGGATTGGAAACTATATTGCTATATTTTGGTATTCCGTCGAATATTATTAGCTATATAGAACATTTAACCATGCGCACATAATTTTATCCGATTAATGAATCTATTTTCCACTTGACTTGCTGATTTTTATACCCGATACTCAAAATGAGTATTGGGGTATATTAGATTTGTGGTGAAAGTGGATGTGTGTAACGTCCAGAAGGAATCGTTTCCGACCCCATAAAGTATATATATTCTTGATCAGCATCAATAGCCGAGTCGATTGAGCCCTAACTGTCTGTCCGTCTGTCAGTCCGTCCGTCCATCCGTCCGTCCGTCCGTCCGTCCGTCCGTCCCGTCCTAGCAGCGCCTAGCAAAGACTATAAGAGCTAGAGCAACCATGTTTTGGATCCAGACTTCTGTGATATGTCACTGCTACAAAAATATTTCAAAACTTCGCCCCGCCCACTTCCGCCCCCACAAAGGACGAAAATCTGTGGCATCCACAATTTCGACGATACGAGAAAACTAAAAACGCGGAATCGTAGAAGATGACTATATCTTCTAGAGTGCAAAATCTCCACCAGATCGTATAATTATTATAGCCTGAATCAAGAAAACAATTTCATTCCTTCTCGCTCTGTCTCTCTCTCTAACACACAGGTTTCATGGTCGGTTTTGTTAATTGCAAAATATGAGTTCAAGGATCTCAGATCCCATAAGAGCCAGAGCAACCAAATTTGGTATCCACACTCCTGTGATATCGGACCTTATCCGTTTCGTGTCCAAATTTTGCCACACCCCCTTCCGCCCCCGAAAACGACGAAAATCTGGGGCATCCACAAATCTAAGAGACTATTAAGGCTAGAGTAACCAAATTTGGTATCCGCACTCCTGTTAGATCTCACTATAAAACGTATATCTCAAAATTTCGCCCCACCCCCTTCCGCCCCCACAAAGGACGAAAATCTGTTGCATCCACAATATTACAGATTCGAGAAAATTAAAAACGCAGAATCATAGATAATGACCATATCTATCAGATTGCTGAATCTGAATGAGATCAGATTAGTTTTATAGCCAAAAGGAACAAATCAATTTTCAGTGGCTACGCAGCGCCCGACGTCACGCTCAGACTTATTTTCTGTCTCTCTCGCACGCACTCTTTGTCGTGTTGTTTAATATTAGCGGCGTCTGCCGGAGGAGAGCCATACTGACTTAGTATCGGGTATAACTGTAGAGATGCGGTGTCCGCAGCAACTCACAACGTTCCCCCTCGTTTTTTATACCCGATACTCAAAATGAGTATTGGGGTATATTAGATTTGTGGTAAAAGTGTATGTGTGTAACGTCCAGAAGGAATCGTTTCCGACCCCATAAAGTATATATATTCTTGATCAGCATCAATAGCCGAGTCGATTGAGCCATGTCTATCTGTCCGTCCGTCCGTCTGTCCGTCTGTCCGTCCCCTTCAGCGCCTAATGCTCAAAGACTATAAGAGCTAGAGCAACGATGTTTTGGATCCAGACTTCTGTGATATGTCACTGCTACAAAAATATTTCAAAACTTTGGCCCGCCCACTTCCGCCCCCACAAAGGGCGAAAATCTGTGGCATCCACAATTTCGACGATACGAGAAAACTAAAATCAGAATCGTAGAAGATGACTATATCTTCTAGAGTGCAAAATCTGAACCAGATCGTATAATTATTACAGCCAGAATCACGAAAACAGTTTCAATCTTTTTCGCTCTGTCTCACTCTAACACACAGGTTTCATGGTCGGTTTTGCCAATTGCAAAATATGAGTTCAAGGATCTCAGAACCCATAAGAGCTAGAGCAACCAAATTTGGTATCCACACTCCTGTGATATCGGACCTTGACCGTTTTGTGTCAAAATTTCGCCACACCCCCTTCCGCCCCCGCAAAGGACGAAAATCTGGGGCAACCACAAATCTCAGAGACTATTAAGGCTAAAGTAACCAAATTTGGTACACACACTCCTTTAAGATGTCACTATAAAACGTATATCTCATCCGCCCCCACAAAGGACGAAAATCTGTTGCATCCACAATATTGCAGATTCGAGAAAACTAAGAACGCAGAATCATAGAGAATGACTATATCTATCCGGTTGCTGAATTTGGATCAGATCAGATAATTTTTGTAGCCAAAAGGAACAAATCAATTTGCATTGGCTACGCAGCGCCCGACGTCACGCTCAGACTGATTTTCTGTCTCTCTCGCACGCATTCTTTGTCGTGTCGTTTAATATTAGCGGCGTCTGCCGGAGGAGAGCCATACTGACTTAGTATCGGGTATAACTGTAGAGTTGCGGTGTCCGCAGCAACTCACAACGTTCCCCCTCGTTTTTCTTTTAAATTTATTATATATATAAATAAATATTGCTAATACTGTAACAGGTAACGAAGCAGGAGGCTAGGATCTAAAACGGTAGACGAGCAGATGGAGGGTATGATCGAGATCCATTGCTGCCGATCTCATGGTTAGTCGGGTAGAGTGGGGGGTGGGGTAGGGAGAGATCGCGTCACGATCGTGTGCGGTTCAAGGTTCAGACGGAAGAAATTTACAGAGAAATGATAGTGTAGGGAGATGAGTCAGCGGAACTAGGTTAGGTTAGGTTGAGGCGGCTGCCGGGCTCGCTCGGAGCCCGTCAGACTTAGGCCGGTTTCGGCCCGTTGTGATACCGCATAGGATCATTTCCTTCCTGCGTTGTGAGACTTCCTGTCAGCAATTATCCCATCCAGATGCTCTCACAAAGATACGTGGATACGTCGAGTTCTCGGATTTTATGGCAATGTTCAAATCGGTGATTGAAGCGGATGCGGATCTCAGTGACATCGAGAAATTCCAGCACCTTCGCTCTTGCCTCGCTGATGCGGCTTTGGATTCGGTTCGATCGTTGGAGCTCTCCAGTGCCAATTATCGTGCGGCTCTGGATATACTTAATAAACGCTTTAATAACAAAAGACTTGTTTTCCAGGCACACATCAAGAAGATTCTTGGGCTAAAGAGGGTAGACTCGCCTTCTGCTAAAAGGCTTCGGGAGTTTTCGGATGCAGTCAATTTACACATGCGAGCGTTGCAGACATTGGGAACTGCTGAGGAGATTTCGGGATTCATGGTTATCAACATGCTGCTGCAGAAGTTGGATTCGAAGACGCAAACCAAATGGGAGGAGCACACATCGTCGGATGCTATACCTACCGCAGAGGAATTCTTCGAATTCTTGCAGCAACGCTGCCAGAAAATGGAGCGATTGGAATATGCTACAGCGACACACGCTAGTAGCGATCAGGTGGGAAAAAACCATTCCTATACGCATGTTAAGAAAACGTTTGTAGCTTCCAACTCTTCCGCCGACCCGTCTGTATGCGTCTTTTGCCACTCAGCGGGCCATGGAATATACTCGTGCAAGATATTCGAAAATCTCTCACCGTTGCTGCGCCACAAAGAAGTGAAGAAGCTTTCCCTATGCTTCAATTGCCTAAAACCGGGGCACCAGACCCGCGCATGCAATAGTGGAAAATGTCGAGTATGCGGCGGTAGGCATCAACGTATAAAACAGAGAAACAGCGCTAGTGTTCGATCTTTTGTTGGGTCCTGGGCTTCCAACTATTGAACATGATAACTAGACACTGTGGATTATTGCTTTGTCAGACTCTACCCGGAATCGGGTATTATATGTAATATCTGTGGTATCACTAAAAGTGAGTGCTACGCCAGGGAGACTGCATGAGTAATCACAACGTTTATGTCAATGGGTGGATAGTTTTGCAGCAGCTTCACATACGAGGCAAAGTCGTTCTCTAAAACACAATCTCATTCTTGCCCTGTACGTAACCCAGGCCATGTCATTGAAGAATGTGTTCCAGGCGCTTTCTGGCCCCTCGCTAAGCGGATGATCTTGTAGGCCAACGCCCCTTGAATCAACAGCGACGTCCCCGTCCCCGTCGCCTTCTCCAGCTCCATTGCAGCTGTGTCCCGGGGGGAGTACCAATTCCTCAATGAACTGCTGGTACAGGGCTCGCTTCTGGGCCAGCGTGGTCGTCCAACTGCTGCGTCTTGGTCCCAAGTAGCCCAACAGCAGTTTCCAGCTGAGTGCACGGAAGCTTTATATATCGGGCACACCTGTGGATTGGATTGGATTCATGTCCATGAATTACTACGCCTATCAGAAGTGTGATATCCCACCATTAAACGTCAGTCTGCGCAGCTCCTTTAGGTCAACCACATCCTGGGCCAGCGCATCATCGAACTCTTTTACACTAAAAGATACAGGTGGGGATAACAATCTTTTTTTCTTAATTCCCGAAAACACGTCACATTTTTGTGTCGTCCATACCGCGCCTTGAAAATGGACATGCTTTGGCTGTATGCGGGCGAGGATCTCAGTTTGCTCCATGCAGGGACAGTCGCTTTGCAATGATGTGGACTGGACTTATATTATTGCTTTGTTGTCATCCAGCCAGCTGCATTATTGCTTTTCCCAATGCAGTTCAAAGCAGAAACAATTTTGATATTCCGTCGAATATTTTTAGATATCTAGATCTCTCAGCCCTGCCCACATAATTTTATCCGATTAATGAATCAATTTTCTACTTAACTGTCTTGTTTTAAATACTTGACTTTAATTGTTTTTGCCTCAATTTTGGTTCCTCAACAACAATATATGTATCTGAAAACCCGAACTTAGCCCTCTTAAGCCCCCTCTATTTAAATAGTTCAAATACTGGAGGTAAATGACGGAAAATATTAACGATTGTAAATTCTTCTTGTAGGCTCATGCTACCTTTCCTCTGAACTTAAAAAAAAACGAGGGGGAACGTTGTGAGTTGCTGCGGACACCGCAACTCTAAGGTTATACCCGATACTAAGTCAGTATGGCTCTCCTCCGGCAGACGCCGCTAATATTTAACGACACGACAAAGAGTGCGTGCGAGAGAGACAGAAAATCAGTCTGAGCGTGACGTCGGGCGCTGCGTAGCCACTGCTAATTGATTTGTTCCTTTTGGCTAAAAAAAATGGTCTGATCTGATCCAGATTCAGCAATCTAATAGATATGGTCATTATCTATGATTCTGCGTTTTTAGTTTTCTCAAATCTGCAATATTGTGGATGCAACAGATTTTCGTCCTTTGTGGGGGCGGATGGGGGTGGGGCGAAATTCTGAGATATACGTTTTATAGTGACATCTTAAAGGAGTGTGTGCACCAAATTTGGTTACTCTAGCCTTAATAGTCTCTGAGATTTGTGGTTGCCTCAGATTTTCGTCCTTTGCGGGGGCGGAAGGGGGTGTGGCGAAATTTGGACAGGAAACGGTCAAGGTCCGATATCACAGGAGTGTGGATACCAAATTTGGTTGCTCTGGCTTTTATAGGTTCTGAGATCCTTGAACTCATATTTTGCAATTGGCAAAACCGACCATGAAACCTGTGTGTTAGAGTGAGACAGAGCGAGAAAGAGTGAAATTGTTTTCGTGATTCTGGCTGTAATAATTATACGATCTGGTTCAGATTTTGCACTCTAGAAGATATAGTCATCTTCTACGATTCTGCGTTTTTAGTTTTCTCGTATCGTCGAAATTGTGGATGCCACAGATTTTCGCCCTTTGTGGGGGCGGAAGTGGGCGGGGCAAAGTTTTGAAATATTTTTGGAGCAGTGACATATCACAGAAGTCTGGATCCAAAACATCGTTGCTCTAGCTCTTATAGTCTTTGAGCATTAGGCGCTGAAGGGGACGGACAGACGGACAGACGGACGGACGGACAGACAGACAGGGCTCAATCGACTCGGCTATTGATGCTGATCAAGAATATATATACTTTATAGGGTCGGAAACGATTCCTTCTGGACGTTACACACATCCACTTTTACCACAAATCTAATATACCCCAATACTCATTTTGAGTATCGGGTATAAAAACACTATATCTGTTCAGCCACAGACATGTAAATCGGAGTCGAGCATTACTACTCGCTGCTGCTACCAGATCAACAGCTAAGCTGGGATGGATTGTGGCAGGAAAAGTCAAATCTGCCCACAATTCCTCACCCATTTGTGCAACGGGAGTAAACGAGCTCATGGAAAGATTCTGCACTCTGGACAATCTAGAGACGGAAGACAAACCACGCACTCCAGTGGAAGCACGGTGTGAAGCTCATTTTATAGAAAATCTTCAGACAGCTTCAGACGGCCGTTTTATTGTAAAGCTCCTATTTTCCGAACACCCTTCAGCCCTGGGGGAGTCGTTGGAAACCGCAACAAAAAGATTCCTAGCGTTGGAGCGGCGAAGCTCAACAGAAACTTGGAAGAGTTATGTGGACTTCATGGAAGAGTATGAAGGACTAGGACATATGAAGATTGAGCCAGCATCAAAAATTCCCAAAAGGCACTAACTTATTCCACATATTCCACTCAAACCTGAGAGCACCACCACAAAGCTTCGGGTAGTATTCGATGCCTCATGCAAATCAACAAGCGGGAAATCTTTGAACGACATTCTGCAGGCTGGACCCACCGTTCAGAGCGAACTTATGTCCATTCTGCTACGATTTCGAATTCATAAGTACGTATTCACAGCGGACATAGAAAAGATGTACCGGCAAGTGTGGATGAATCCGGAGGATCAATTCCATCAGATGATAGTCTGGAGAAGCAATCCATCCGAAGAGATCAGGTACTATCGCCTGAAAACAGTAACATATGGGACAACAGCTGCTCCGTTCCTAGCAACGAAATGTCTGGATCATTTGGCAATACAATACAAAGACAGACTACCAGTAGGATCAACAACATTAAAAACAGATTTCTATGTTGACGACTGTCTAACTGGAGCAAACACGATTCCAGAGGCAATTCATGCTCGACAAGAACTAAATAAGATATTTCTACCGTCCGGATTCAAATTGCGCAAGTGGTGCTCCAACAATGAGCAACTTCTCCAAGGAATCCCCAAAGAGGATATTGTAACCGATGTAAAATTAGGAGAGACACTAGAGCACTACAGCGTGAAAACTCTGGGTCTCATCTGGATGCCGAAGAAGGATACATTGTGTGGACGAACACAGAAAAGCCAGGCTACACGCATCACCAAACGGGTGGTATGTTCCGAACTGGCCCAAATCTTTGACTTTTTGCACCGGTGGTAGTAAAGGCAAAAATCTTCATGCAACAACTTTGGGAGCTCAAACTGGATTGGGATAACGAATTACCATTACAACACCAAACCGAATGGAAAGAATACCGGGACGACTTACAAACATTGAACAAAATGCAAATTCCCCGGCATATCTACGATGGTAAAATTCCAGTTACCCAAGAACTCCATCCGTTTGTAGATGCATCAGAACGAGCATATGGCGCAGCAGTATATGTACGCGCTACATACAAAAACGAGGGGGAACGTTGTGAGTTGCTGCGGACACCGCAACTCTACAGTTATACCCGATACTAAGTCAGTATGGCTCTCCTCCGGCAGACGCCGCTAATATTAAACGACACGACAAAGAGTGCGTGCGAGAGAGACAGAAAATCAGTCTGAGCGTGACGTCACGCGCTGCGTAGCCACTAAAAATTGATTTCTTGCTTTTGGCTACAAAAATGATCCGATCTGATCCAGATTCGGCAACCGGATAGATATGGTCATTGTCTATGATTCTGCGTTTTTAGTTTACTCGATTTTGCAATATTGTGGATGCAACAGATTTTCGTCCTTTGTGTGGGCGGAAGGGGGTGGGGCGAAATTTTGAGATATACGTTTTATAGTGAGATCTAACAGGAGTGCGGATACCAAATTTGGTTACTCTAGCCTTAATAGTCTCTGAGATTTATGAATATCCCCAGATCTGCATCCTTTGCGGGGGCGGAAGGGGGTGTGGCGAAATTTTGAAACAAACTCGTCTCGGTCTGATATATTAGGAGTGTGGATACCAAATTTGGTTGCTCTAGCTTTTATAGTCTCTGAGATCTAGGCGCTAATGTTTTACTCTAAGCAAAGCCGCCTATGCTACGTGTGTGTTAGAGAGAGACAGGGCGAGAAAAAATGAAATTGTTTTCTTGATGCTGGCTATAATAATAATACGATCCAATTCAGATTCCGCAGTCTAAAAGATATCGTCATTCTCTACGATTCTGCGTTTTTGGTTTTCTCGTATCTTTAAAATTGTGGATGCCACAGATTTTCGCCCTTTGTGGGGGCGGAAGTGGGCGGGGCAAAGTTTTGAAATATTTTTGTAGCAGTGACATATCACAGAAGTCTGGATCCAAAACATCGTTGCTCTAGCTCTTATAGTCTTTGAGCATTAGGCGCTGAAGGGGACGGACAGACGGACAGACGGACAGACGGACGGACGGACAGACGGACAGACAGACATGGCTCAATCGACTCGGCTATTGATGCTGATCAAGAATATATATACTTTATGGGGTCGGAAACGATTCCTTCTGGACGTTACACACATCCACTTTTACCACAAATCTAATATACCCCAATACTCATTTTGAGTATCGGGTATAACAACCAAGTGTCAGTAAGACTGCTCTGTTCGAAATCACGTGTGGCGCCGACAGCCAAACAATCACTACCACTGTTAGAACTTTGTGCTGCAGTGAGCATCTGCACATGGACATTACAACGGTTTCAGAATGGTTTTGGAGTGATTCCACCGTTGTTTTATCCTGGATAAACGCATCGTCATCAACATACCATACCTTTGTGGCAAACCGAATAGCCAAAATCCAGGCATTAACAAATCAGTCACAATGGCGTCACGACGTGTCATCGGCCAACAACGCAGCCGATGTCCTGTCGAGAGGAATCGCATTGTGGTGCTCAAGCATTAAGGGCAATCGCAAGACAACAATATTGGATTATCAATGACAAGACAATGGCTAGAAGCATCATCCACAGCTGTGTTAGATGCACCAAGGCTAGACCAAAGCTGATACACCAGATCATGGGCAATCTCCTAGCACAACGAGTCACACAAGCACGCCCGTTTCTTAATGTAGGCGTCGACTACTGTGGACCAATCTCGATCCACCATAAGATCCGAGGCAAAAGACCCGATAAGGCGTACATCGCCGTGTTTTGCTACTTTTCCACAAAGGCAGTACACCTGGAGCTGGTAAGCGACCTGACCACAGATGCATTCTTGGCCGCCCTGCGGCGATTCTTAAGCAGACGTGGGAAGTGCCAAACTATTCATTGCGACAATGCAACGAACTTTGTGGGTGCAAACAACCAGCTTAAAGAATTAGAAGACTCTATATTCAGCTCAAAGGCAAGTGCTCTGATCACGAATCATTGCAAGTGGATTTTAAATTCATTCCTCCCAGGGCTCCATCGTTTGGCGGCCTCTGGGAAGCGGCGGTAAAATCAGCAAAAAAAACTGTTGATAACAACCACCAACACAGCCTCATTGACATTTGAAGAACTAAACACAGTGATAATCGAAATTGAAGCAATTCTCAAATCTCGACCCATCACTCCAATGTCAAATGATCCCACTGATACAACAGCGCTCACCCCAGGACACTTCTTGATTGGTGAACCATTGACAACGCCTCCTGACGTCAATACTGATCATCAAGGAAGAACATTGGTCAAGCGCTGGGAATTGGTATCGCGTCTAAAGCATTCATTCTGGAAACAATGGTCTACAGAATACCTCCAAGAATTGCAAGCTCGGCATAGAGAGCCGCCTACATATGTTGTAAAGCATTGACTTTCTGCAGAGCTGCTGCGCTCTCCCGCTAAAGGGGCTCTCTGCCGCCGCCACTTCGGCAACTACTTTGATCTGCTGCCGCCACTTCGGCAGTCACTTTGATCTAACGCCGTCGTCCATATTTTTAGTTCTATGCTAACCCCTCTGCGCATTGGTTGCATATCGATCTCGCATAAAGTTCATCTGGCAATAGCAAGCAATCGGCTTCCGCTAAGCCACCAAGATTAAATACGAATTATAAAGTTTAACCCAAAATCTCTTTTTATTTTGAAATACATAGGTGCCAAAAAAGCTTGGCATCTCAAACAACATGATTTCCTAGAACATATGGGAGCGCGAACAATGAGGAGCGCGACGGTAAAATGTCATAAGTTTGCATTTGGAAAGGTTCAGAAAAAGAAGATTAGTTGAACACCACAATAGTAGTTCACTTAGATCAAGTTGAAGGCGTGTGTGCAAATACCAATCAGAGTAAGAAAGACAGATTTTGACATCATCAGCATACAGTAGTGTAGTAGAGTTTGTTATAACTTGAGGAGGGTCATTCACAAATAAAACGAGGGGGAACTTTGCGGACACCACAACTCTACAGTTATACCCGATACTAAGTCAGTATGGCTCTCCTCCGGCAGACGCCGCTAACATTAAACGACACGACAAAGAGTGCGTGCGAGAGAGACAGAAAATCAGTCTGAGCGTGACGTCGGGCGCTGCGTAGCCACTGCAAATTGATTTGTTCCTTTTGGCTATAAAAATGATCTGATCTGATCCAGATTCAGCAACCTGATAGATATGGTAATTATTTATGATTCTGCGTTTTTAGTTTTCTCAAATCTGCAATATTGTGGATGCAACAGATTTTCGTCCTTTGTGTGGGCGGAAGGGGGTGGGCCGAAATTTTGAGATAAAGGTTTTATAGTGAGATCTAACAGAAGTGCGGATACCAAATTTGGTTACTCTAGCTTTAATAGTCTCTGAGATTTGTTAATATCCCCAGATTTGCATCCTTTGCGGGGGCGGAAGGGGGTGTGGCGAAATTTTGAAACAAACTCGTCTCGGTCCGATATATTAGGAGTGTGGATACCAAATTTGGTTGCTCTAGCTTTTATAGTCTCTGAGATCTAGGCGCTAATGTTTTACTCTAAGCAAAGCCGCCTATGCTACCTGTGTGTTAGAGAAATTGTTTTCTTGATGCTGGCTATAATAGTAATACGATCCAATTCAGATTCTGCAGTCTAAAAGATATGGTCATTCTCTACGATTCTGCGTTTTTTGTTTTCTCGTATCTTTAAAATTGTGGATGCCACAGATTTTCGCCCTTTGTGGGGGCGGAAGTGGGCGGTGCAAAGTTTTGAAATATTTTTGTAGCAGTGACATATCACAGAAGTCTGGATCCAAAACATCGTTGCTCTAGCTCTTATAGTCTTTGAGCATTAGGCGCTGAAGGGGACGGACAGACGGACAGACGGACGGACGGACAGACGGACAGACGGACAGACAGACATGGCTCAATCGACTCGGCTATTGATGCTGATCAAGAATATATATACTTTTTGGGGTCGGAAACGATTCCTTCTGGACGTTACACACATCCACTTTTACCACAAATCTAATATACCCCAATACTCATTTTGAGTATCGGGTATAAAAATTGCAGTCACCCAAGAAATTTCGGTATTGTTATTTAGCAAAACTATTCTAAAATTTCATGGCGCCCCCGGGTGGACTTGCAATTTAAACGTACATATAAATTCAAGTGGAAGGCAAAAAGTGACAGTGACACAGTGAAGAAAAGATAAATAGCCAAAATCTATTATACATACATACATACATGTACATGCATATGTGCGGCAGCTAAATTGCCAAATTGACCGCGACGTGTGTGCAAATAATCAAACAAACCAAACTAAAAATCACCGCGTCGGTCGTGCAATACCCTGTCTGCAGCTACATATATACAAGAGGAGAGTACAGCACCTGGAATTTTCTATTTTCCCAAGAGGTATTTGTGCAAAAAATTGAAAGCTCGAGTGAAGACGAAAAGATTAAAAAACTCGCAATTATTGTCTTGTGCTGAAACAATTGCACCTCGCTTTCAATTCTTGTCACATACGTATGACATAGTAGAGCTAGATTGCATGCTGTAGTTAGAGTTGAGCATATATATTAATACATATATACATACATATGTACATCTAACCCTCTTGGACGCAATAACTACACATATAACTAATTTTAACTGCAATCGCTGTCGCCCCTTTCCCCTTTCTCGTTTTCGTTGTGTCAAATATATGTATAGTTGGGTCGTTGGCCAAGCACGCATACCAACACGCAGCTGCAGCGGTGAATTTTTTCGTCTCGCTTTCGCTCTTCACCGTTGCTTATCGTTGTTCTTTTGTTTGGCGCGCTTGATCCAAACCAAACACCAAGTGACGCGCTACCCTGTTTTCGTCGGGTATATTCGTTTGGTGTCAGTAGGATCCAACTATCAATTAAGACAAAGTCGTGCCTCGCAAATCAATTTATATACACAACATTCATTCTTCAGAACTGCAGCGGTGAAATTTTTCGTTTTCGCTTGTCACCAGTGCAGTTCGTTGGTATTCTTGTGTGGTTTTCGTGTACGCGCCAGCCAAGCGACGCTCTACCCTAAATTTTTCGGGTATATTGGTTTTTCACCTCGTTTGGGTACAATTACCCATTATTTCATTGAGTGCCTCGGCATTAAATACGATTATTAGAAACGATCTTTCGCCTTCAGTTGCTTGTATTGAGAATCAATATGACCTCAAAAGCCAACAATATCGTCCTTGAAGAGCTGAAGAAAAAGCGCAGTTGCCGTGTCAAAGGCATTCGTTTATTAGCGGACCGTTTAGAAGCGGGGGATATTCCGCTGGTATCGACGGAGCTCGAGTGCAGACTCGAAACGCTGATGCGTAGCATTGACACGGCACGCGAACTTCAAGAGAAGATTGAAGATATAGACATTGACGATGAATTTGGAGTCGAGTTGGAAGAACTCTCAATTGTCACAAAGGCAAAATTAATGTCTCTCATTTGCGCATTAAAGACAGCTGATGAGACAATACCGGCAGTACCAGCTTATGGTGGCCCAACTCGTGCTCGCCTTCCGAAGTTAGCTCTGCCGCAGTTCAGCGGCAACTTTTCGGACTTTAAAAACTTCATAGGTTTATTTGAGACTCTAGTTCATAATGACCAAAGCATTCCAATTATCGAAAAGTTCAACCATTTGCTTTCGTGTCTCTCCGGTGAAGCGTTGGGAACAGTTAGGGCTTTCCAAGTAACCGAGACCAACTACGAGAAAGTAATGGCTAGCTTAAAACGGGTGTACGATAATGATTGTCTGATCTTTAAAAATCACATTGATGCCCTATTTAATCTTCCCAAAATGACCCAGCAATCAGCATCGTCCTTAAGGAACCTTATCGATACCGCCTCATCCATATATGGTTCGTTGTTGTCGATAGGCGATGATAAAAAGATCTCGAATGCGATAATTATTCATCTCGTCTTGAGCAGAGTCGATCCGGTGACCAAAGAGAAATGGGAAGAACAGCTCGATTATGACAAACTGCCACTTTGGACGGACTGTGAAAAGTTGCTTAATCGCAGACATCAGCATCTTTCGGCCGAAAATTCGGACAAACCAAAGCAGGAGCAGAAAGCTGTGCCAAGCAAGCCGCATAATCGGAGCTCATTCGCGTGTTCCACCGCGAATACCAAAAATCAACAATGCAGCTACTGCAATGCGAAAGGCCATTTGTTGACAGATTGCAGTCCATTTGGTCGGCTAGCAGTAATGCAAAGGTTCGAATTCGCAAAAACTGCATCCTTGTGCATCAATTGTCTGCAGCCAGGCCACTCTGTAGTACGATGCAAAGCTAAGAAGTGTCGAGTGTGTGGCTGCTCACACCATACCTTATTGCATAGGTACACAGTGGCGAATAAAAGTCTAGCGTTACCATCACCCCCAGAGAATTCTTCTCCTCCTCCCAATCAGAATCAACCTTCCACTTCGCATGCTCTCCATGCGACAGCTATGGATAGAGTTATTCTGGCTACGTCGATCGTAAGCGTCCGAACAAATAATGGTGAACATGTTTTGGCCCGAGCTCTGCTTGACTCGGGGTCTCAAACCAATTTTATAACTGAGGACTTAGCACAGCGCTTACAGATCCGTAGGGAGGAGTCGTGTATCAACTTGCTTGGTATTGGTGAATCCAATTCACAAGTCAAGAAAAAGATACACACGGTGGTGAAGTCGCGAATTAATGGTAGTGAGTTTTAGGTTGATTTCTGGATTCTAAGGTCCATTTCGGGGTATCACCCTGATCAGACACTTAACGTGAGTGACTGGAAAATCCCGAAGAACTTACCACTTGCAGACCCATATTTCTTCAAGCTACAGAAGATAGATATGTTGATAGGTGTAGAAACATTTTTCGAACTTCTATCTGTTGGTCAGATTCGACAAGGTCCTGACTATCCAACTCTGCAGAAAACGCTTCTCGGCTGGATTGTGTCGGGCAGGTACACTCCAAAGGTGACTGCCACCCAAGAAGCTAGGAATTGTTTGAGTTGTCGAGAAGAGTCAGTGATCCACATCGACAATACATTACAAAAGTTTTGGTCACTGAAAGAATTGCCGTCTTCTAAAAAGTCTTTATCTCCTGAACACAAGTTATGTGAAAAGCATTATAGAAGGACTACTCAGGTCGTGCCTTCAGGTCGGTTTGAAGTAAGACTGCCGTTCAAATCAGATCCCAGTTTCTTAGGCAACTCCTTTGAAGTGGCTAAACGGCGGTTTTTATCGCTTGAAAAAAGATTGTTTCGTGACCCCGAGTTGCAGAAAATGTACTTGGAGTTCATGGAAGAGTACCTCTCCTTGGGTCACATGTCTACCACAGACAACACAATCCCCAAAACTCCACATTATTTCATTCCACATCAGTGTGTGTTGAGGCCTCAAAGCACGTCGACCAAGCTCCGCGTCGTTTTCGATGCGTCTTGTAAAACGTCCTCTCAGGTGGCCTTGAACGACATATTGATGGTCGGTCCTACGATACAGGATGAGCTGTATTCGACATTGCTCCGATTCAGACTACACAGGTACGCCTTGACAGCCGATGTTAAGAAGATGTATCGCCAAGTCTGGGTCGCTGATGCGGATAGACAATTCCAGCTCATAGTGTGGAGAAGAGACCCGTCTGAGTCCTTGAGAATATACCAGCTCAACACCGTAACATATGGGACTGGACCAGCCCCATTTTTGGCAATTCGGTGTTTGAAGAGGTTGAGTGAGTCTGCAAAAGTCTCATTCCCTAAAGCTGCTGAAGTTATTGACTCCGACTTCTATGTCGATGACATGTTGACTGGTGCTGGTTGCGTAGAGGAGTTAAAGACAATTAAGTCTGATGTGGCTCAGGTTCTTCAAACCGCTGGGTTTGAATTGACTAAATGGTTTTCGAACTCACCTGAGGTCACCGCATCCGAGAGCACAGTTAAACCGATAACGATCTCGGACTCAGAGTCAACTAAGGCGTTAGGAATATCGTGGCTGCCACACGAAGACGTCTTTAAGTTCCAAATTGACACGTCAGTTATGGGTCTCCGAGCGACAAAACGGAACATCTTATCGGTGACATCAAAGCTGTTTGACCCCCTTGGCTTGTTAAGTCCTTTAGTAATTAAGGGAAAGATCCTACTGCAGGAGCTTTGGCTCAACAAGCTAGATTGGGATGAGTCAATTCCAATGAACTTGGAAACAGCATGGAACTTATTAAAAGAATCCTTGGGTCAGTTGGAGAAGATTACCATACCTCGATTTGTGCATACTGATCCCATGTCACCGATTCAAGTACATGCCTTTGCCGACGCATCCATGAGAGCTTATGGAGCCTGCGTCTATATCCGTAGAAAGACTGCAGAAGGTTTCGAGGTCTCCTTGTTGACTGCAAAGTCGAAAGTAGCGCCACCCAAGACGAAAACGCTCCCAAGGCTTGAGTTATGTGCCGCTCACCTTCTAGCAGACCTTTGTCACCGAATCAAATCACTGCTCAAGGTTCCAATTGATAAAATTATATTCTGGTAAGATTCAGAAGTTACTTTTCATTGGATCAGATCCCACCCTTCGTCGTTGTCAACATTCGTTGCGAACCGAGTAGCGGAGATTCAAGAGTGGTCAAGTGAAGCTACGTGGCGGCATGTGCCAACAAAACAGAACCCAGCAGACATAGTTTCGAGAGGTTGTGACGTAGAGGAAATCGTGCAGTCGATCTGGTTTGGTGGACCAGAGTTCTTAAAGTTTGAAGAAGAGAGCTGGCCCAGAAATCCACACTTCGAGCTTTCCGAAGAAGAGATACAGATGGAAAGTCGGAAGAAATCGGTCGGACTGACCGTCGCGGCCAAGCCAAATTACTTAGTGGATGTAATCGAGGGATACTCGTCACACCTCAAACTGCTAAGAGTGTTCGTTTTCGTGTTCCGCTTCATCCGAAAATGCAAAGACAAAAGTCTCAACTTTGGAAAAATTCCGTCATACGGAAAATACGACGAGGCGTTTCTAAAAATAGTCGAAATAACACAGAAAAATGAGTCTCAAGAAGATATTGAAAGGGTTCGTAAAGGCACCAAGTTAGGCCCCAGTCTTCAGCGCTTGAATCCCTTCATCCATGAAGAGGCTGGGACATGGTGCTCTTTTTCGTTGTTGCGAGTTGGGGGGCGACTAGTTAACGCTCCTATGTCATATAATGCCAAGTTTCCTTTGTTATTGACAAAACGCTCGCAGTTTGTGCAGACATACGTTCGCTATCTGCATCAAACGAATTTTCATGCCGGCCCACGAGCACTCGTGAGTATCCTTAGACAGCGCATTTGGATAGTGCGGATAATGCTCAGGCGGTCTGCAGGGCGACAGTTAGGTCGTGTATTCGTTGCTTTAAATGCAAGCCGCTACTCCGGACCCAAATGATGGGCAACTTACCCGCAGACCGGCTCCGTGCTCTCCGCCCATTTTCAGTATGTGGCGTTGATTTTTGTGGCCCAGTCTATACGACTCTGAAAATTCGTGGAAGGCCCCCTTATAAGTCCTACATAGCGTTATTTGTCTGTTTTGCGTCCAAGGCGGTTCATTTAGAAATTGTCTCCGATTTGACGACTAATTCCTTCTTGTTGGCATTCCAAAGGTCCGTCGGTCGTCGAGGATGTCCGCAACGCGTGAACTGCGACAACGCGACAAATTTCGTCGGAGCAAGTCGCCACTTCAGCGAACTGCGGAGGAAGATAGAGGCGGAAGCGGACGCGATACGCGAATTTGCGTCAAGAAGCGGGTGCGAGTTTGCCTTCATACCGCCTCGAGCACCGCACATGGGCGGACTTTGGGAGGCCGGTGTGAAGTCTGCCAAGGGCCTACTCCTACGGGCAGTCGGAAGCGCTCTCCTCACCGCAGAGGAGCTGGAGACCGTGCTGGTCGGGATCGAGGCGGTACTCAACTCGCGCCCGCTAGGACCCCTAAGCCCAGACCCAAGCGACGGAGACGCGCTGACTCCCTGCTGACAGGCGGGCCGCTCATCGCACCCCCAGCACCCAGGACCCCGGACCAGGAGGGTCTGAGCTGCTTACAGCGATGGTCCCGGGAGTATGTGCTGGGATTGCAAATAAGATGCAAGTGGCACCAGGAGGAGCCAAACATAAAGGAAGGCGATGCGTAATCGTCGCCGAGGACAACCTGCCTCCTCAACAGTGGCTCCTCGGAAGGGTGATCGGAACAACCGCCGGGCAGGACGGAAGGGTCAGAGTGGTCGAGCTAAGGACGAGCAGCGGAGCCACGTTCAGGAGGCCGATACACAAATTGGCGCTTCTGCCAATGGTTTGAAGCCTTCCAGGCCTTCAACGGGGCCGGTGTAGCGCCATTTGAATAATAATAATTGTTATTTGGATAGTATTTCATGAAGTCTAGTGTAAGTTAGGCTAGGGCAAAGCGGGAGCGCAATAAAAGCTCGCTCTCTCGCTCTTGGCGAATTCGCCCCGCTTTGCCACCGTAGGTAAGGTAGGCATAGAAGAAATTGTTTTAATATATAAAAGGGGTCGAGAAAAATCCATGAAATCGAACGCACGCACCCCTTTTCTTTCGTCGTATTAAAATAAAAAATTGCAGTCACCCAAGAAATTTCGGTATTGTTATTTAGAAAAACTATTCTAAAATTTCAGTTTGACTTGCGCTTAGAGTTAACGAACGAATAGAATTTTTAGGATCACTACGAAAGTTTCTACTACATTGTGAAAGGTAATGATTATAACACTGACTATTGACGGCAAGGAATAGAGAGCGAGCGGAGGAGTATACAGCTAAGGCCAACGTGGAGCCCGACTTCTGGTACTTTTTATAGAGCCGGGATTTATTATTTTTTAAGTATGACAAATACTTGGAGAACCAGGGAGGCTTGGACGATACAGGTACAGTGATATCTGGAACAAACGTATTTAGGGCGGAGTAAATAGAACTATAAAACGAGTTAACAGTTGCATCTATGTTCGGTAATGAATAAAGAAACGACCAATCAACCCGCGAGAGATGTAGATCTAAATCGATAAAGTTTGTTTTGCGAAAACACTTTATGTGACAAGGAGCCATGGAACTGTCAGCACCTCCAGATTGTGTACACTCCAGTGATATCAACAAAGTTGGATGGTAAGGATCTTCAGGGAGAGATATTGGGCTTGCTCTAGATACCGTAGCAATTGGGAAACAACAGGTTAGCGTCATCACAAGGCAGCCAAGAAAGAAATGGGAGGTTAAAGTCCCCCATGACAATAATTCGATCATTGCACTCTAATGCAGAAACAACAATATTAATTGCTGAGAGGTGGTGTAAGTAAAGCTCAGCATCAGACCTGGGAGGAATGTAAGAGCAGGTTAAATAGAACGAGGGGGAACGTTGTGAGTTGCTGCGGACACCGCAACTCTAAGGTTATACCCGATACTAAGTCAGTATGGCTCTCCTCCGGCAGACGCCGCTAATATTTAACGACACGACAGAGAGTGCGTGCGAGAGAGACAGGAAATCAGTCTGAGCGTGACGTCGGGCGCTGCGTAGCCACTGCAAATTGATTTGTTCCTTTTGGCTAAAAAATGGTCTGATCTGATCCAGATTCAACAATCTAATAGATATGGTCATTATCTATGATTCTGCGTTTTTAGTTTTCTCAAATCTGCAATATTGTGGATGCAACAGATTTTCGTCCTTTGTGGGGGGCGGATGGGGGTGGGGCGAAATTCTGAGATATACGTTTTATAGTGACATCTTAAAGGAGTGTGTGCACCAAATTTGGTTATTTAGCCTTAATAGTCTCTGAGATTTGTGGTTGCCTCAGATTTTCGTCCTTTGCGGGGGCGGAAGGGGGTGTGGCGAAATTTGGACAGGAAACGGTCAAGGTCCGATATCACAGGAGTGTGGATACCAAATTTGGTTGCTCTGGCTTTTATAGGTTCTGAGATCCTTGAACTCATATTTTGCAATTGGCGAAACCGACCATGAAACCTGTGTGTTAGAGTGAGACAGAGCGAGAAAGAGTGAAATTGTTTTCGTGATTCTGGCTGTAATAATTATACGATCTGGTTCAGATTTTGCACTCTAGAAGATATAGTCATCTTCTACGATTCTGCGTTTTTTAGTTTTCTCGTATCGTCGAAATTGTGGATGCCACAGATTTTCGCCCTTTGTGGGGGCGGAAGTGGGCGGGGCAAAGTTGTGAAATATTTTTGGCGCAGTGACATATCACAGAAGTCTGGATCCAAACATCGTTGCTCTAGCTCTTATAGTCTTTGAGCATTAGGCGCTGAAGGGGACGGACAGACGGACAGACGGACAGACGGACGGACGGACAGACAGACAGGGCTCAATCGACTCGGCTATTGATGCTGATCAAGAATATATATACTTTATAGGGTCGGAAACGATTCCTTCTGGACGTTACACACATCCACTTTTACCACAAATCTAATATACCCCAATACTCATTTTGAGTATCGGGTATAAAAATGCGGAGCCAACACGAACTTTGACTGCAACAAATTCAATTCCGTGAATGTTATTAAATGGGAATAACTCAGATGAGAAAACAGATTTAACTGCAATCAGAACCCCACCTGCAAAAGATGGGCGGTCCATTCTATAAATAGTGTAACTATCAATGAAAATTTCATGATCATTGACAGAGGAGTTAAGCCAGGTTTCGGTAAACGCGATGGCATCGAAATCAAAGGACGCGCTATTAGTATGAATTTGACGCAATTTTCCCAGCAAACTGCGAACGTTCTGATAGTGCATGGAAAATAGTACATCAGTTTTTTGGAGCATCTTCGGTAATTCTTGGATTCGAGTTCGAATCTTTGAGAAGGAACTCATGCACAATTGTATGCTCAGGCCATATTGACGGTTCTAGAGAACGGGATAGTAAAGAATCAGGGAGAAGAATTTTAAATGATGATATGTTGCGCTTATGTTTAAATGTAAATTTAGTCACAACTATATCAACAGGCGAAGTGTTAAGTTTAGAGGAAAGATGTTGTTTAACATCCTCTGTTGTAGCCTCAGGAATAAGACGAGAAACAAATATTGCTTTCCGAGGGACCACTGCTCTAAGTTGAAGTCCCGAGCGAGATCGAGATGGTGGAGCCACTCCTAAAAGAGATCTCGGTCCCAGGGCAGAGGAATTGGCAGCAATGGTTGTAGCAGGAATCGGAGTAGGAATTGGGGCAGGAATTGGAGCAGGAATTGGAGCAGGAATTGGAGCAGGAATTGGCAAGACGTCGTCAGCAACCAGCACACCCGCACTAGGAGCACTCACCGCGTCAGAAGTGACGGCCACATTGCTCGGTGTAAAGAACTCCGGAGCCACCGTTGGCGGATTTACAGACAACGGCGTGACATGACTACACGGAAATGCTGCCGATGGATGAAGGTGGGAGGCAGGCGTACCAATCGGATTAGGTTGCAAGAGATTGTTATCATTATGCGGAATTTTCCGTCCTAGGCGATTCGCTCAAGAGTTTGAGCCCAAGAAACTGTGATTCAAGGGCAAGAAATTCTCGTTGAGAGCCACAAATTGTTTCCGGACATCCAGAAACCCAGTTCGAGTCTGTCTCATAAATGTGCGCATTTCGGCCTCAATCTCCCGACAAGCCAGACATGACCAAGACAGACCCATGCGTTTCCCATCAGATCATTCAGCCGGCCAAAATTTCCACCACCAGCACATTTTATGTGGGCAAAATTGTCGCACAGCCAGCAGCTAAGAAATGAATCATCAATGATAACACCACCGAATTCACATTTCTTTGCACTACAAACGATTGCCATTATTGACAGCAATAGAATCACTGTGCACGAATAATAAAGAACGGAGTGAGATCGCAGGTAAAGTAGGAGAGCAGACAGCAGAGCGAGC